>NW_025784795.1:0-23269 GCF_021130785.1 Homalodisca vitripennis
TTTTCGTTGTAGAATTTAAAGATGGGGCTACTTTACAAAGTTCAATTTTACATTTGCTTTGGCACTAAAGATATTTTGTGCATACCAAATTTCTTTCAAAATAATTTAAAGTTGTAATTCCTTCTAATAAAATATTAAAATACTTGTATTTCGTTCTATTTTTGTTCGTTTCGCTCCTCTGTTCTAGTTTTGCTAAGTTCTGTGGTATATTTGTTCCGATGCAGGAATGTAAACTTCGTATTAAACAATTTCCTATTAGGAAACATCAAAATTACTATAGTCAAAATAAATTCTTAAAAACTTGAAATTAAACCTGAATTTACAAAACACGACTGCAGGTTTTCAGTTTTTGCTTGTTAAGGCTAGTCTAATTCATATTACGGATTTATAAACAGTTGCCATCTTCGATCCTTTAAGCGTATTACTGTTAAAATCATTAAAAAACAGCTAGTTAGTTAGGCCCCCCATCCACTTACAGTTCTAACTGCAGTCCTGGACTGAGACAGTCCGGGACTGCAGTTAGAACTGTAAGTGGTATGGGGAATACGGGCTAGGCGAATCGTTGGACTGTCAACATGTCGCACGTGCTGCGGACAGTTCAACGATCGGACTGCAGGCGGAACTGCTAGTTAGTGGAGGCTCCAGTGACAGGCCACAGTCGACAGTCCAAGCTGCGAGATATGCGCATTGCGCTAGCTCAGCTGCTCCGTGGTCAGGGCCTCATGCGTCATTGAGTGGTGAGGCGTTTGGTGGTTGCGCATTGTTTTGTTTGTGACGCGGCAATCATGGCCAGTTGGTCGAAGGATAATCTTTTACAGTTTTATAGAGGAGTTTAGGAAACATGAATGTGTATGGAAGGTTAAGTCAAAAGGGTCTAATCAACAATAGGGAAAAGAAGGAAGCAGCCACAGTGTAGTTTACTATTAGTAGTGAATGGGTTTGACAGTAACTGCAACAAAAAGCGATGTGTTGTAGAAGATAAAAACAATATCAGAAGTGCATTTCGTAAGGAACAGAGAAATGTAACAGCCTCTCAACTGTTCTGGCAGTGGTACAGACGATATATATGTACCAAAAGCTGTGGTACTACAGAGAACTTTTGTTTCTTATTGACCAGGAAGACTGGTCTAGGAGGGACTTCCCAACTGTAGGAGATAGGAAGAGTCAGTGAAGACGAGGTAAAGAGAATTAAATTTACTAGTTTTGCGGTTAAATATTGTATTCACAATGCTAAACACTAACTTACAGTTTGTCATCGGAGGTATTTTGTTTTTCAAATAATCATTATAAACTAAGAGATGTATCTGGTCTTCGCCATTT
This sequence comes from Homalodisca vitripennis, assembly GCF_021130785.1. Classification (NCBI taxonomy): domain Eukaryota; kingdom Metazoa; phylum Arthropoda; class Insecta; order Hemiptera; family Cicadellidae; genus Homalodisca; species Homalodisca vitripennis. The sequence continues at coordinate 1,321 of NW_025784795.1, forward strand.
CCACTTTTCCTTTGTTGCTTAAAATAATGCTAACAAATTTATTTCTTACTTCTTTTGCACTAGCCATTGGGCGATCGGTTTGTCTTACTTGTTAATGCCATCGTGATCGCTGGTTCTTGGTCCAGGCTTAGACACACCAACTTCGTCGTCATCTAAATCCAACCAGTCTTTAGGTGAGTACCTTTGAGGGTTTGTCCTACGCAAATAGTTGTGCAGGTAGCAGCACGCAACAACAACACTATTCACTTTCTTCAAGTCAATGAAGGTGATTGGTTTTTGTAGAACCTGAATATCATCTCAGCGAGAATCCCAAAAAACACTTTTCGACCATTCGGCGTGCTCTTGAGAGTCGGTAGTTATTATACCCTTTCTAGGTTTGTTTGAAACCCTATACGGAAAAGGGGTTCATTATGAACTCAGTTAGGGGGAAGGCGTCATCTGCAATGATTACGTTATGGAAGAGCTTCGCCGTCTACAATGCCCTCTTCAGGTAAATTGAGGCTTTTATCTGTTAGTTTCCTTGTTGAAGTCTGTCTCTTTCAGAACTCCTCCATCCAGATACCCGGCCATTAACACCAAAATGAAAATAAATTATTTCATAGTTTGCACTAGCAATGCAGAAAAGGTACCTGACTATGGAAAACCCTTATAGTTATAGAAGTAAGAACCACTTCCAGGTGGTGGTGTCTATGGCTATATGGGCTTTCCATCATATCGTGCCTAGGCAGTTGGGGAAAGTTCCATTTTTCCCCGTATTTCCTGTGCAATTTGTTTCCCATCCTCGGCTGTATTCGGTACCTGAAAACAAATTCATAAAACTGGTCAGCTGTCATATTTCTGGCCCAGCGTTTTGTACGGAACAAATTTTAATTGAAATCAAACCCATCGAGAACCGTATCCACCCCTCGTTTTTCCCGTTCGCCACCACCTCTGTAATTTTTTCAATATAATATTTTGAGGAAAAAGTAATAAATAAGTAGTTAAGAATGTAATGTGCGTGATAACTGAATCATTATTGATGAGTGTGTTTCATTATTTAAAGTAATAGACAGGGTGTCTACCGGGCACGGAAAATAAAGGAAATCCGCGAAATGTCACGGATTTTGACATTTTTTTCAAACATTTTTTTTTTACAGGAGATGCTGGACGATTCACAAAAAGAATCATTAGGATGCTGAGGAAAATGTACCAGCGCCCCAATCTCTACAGGAATCCTCCTCAAGTTGCTCGAACCGCTTTCCAATATTACCTCTGCCAAACACAGCTGAACCTAAAGATGCTTTTTTAAACGGCAAAAAAAAAAATTGTCCCCGTGTGATCAAGTCTTGGTTCAATATTGAGACATCGACTGGCGAAACAACACAAGAAGAAGATCACTACGGGGACGCCGTTTGGAAAGAACGTTGCTCAAAATCAGGATCCTCTGTATCCCTGTGTTGAGACCTGAGATTGCTGAACAATGAAGCAAAGGTTTTATGCGCAGGAAAAATCATTAATGATGCCCTGTTTGAACGCAGAAACTAGGTGGGACTGAACACGATTTGGTACAATGTTAATCCCAGGTATTCTTTACTCAAGTTCCACAACCAACCATTCCGGCAGCTAGTGTTACCACCAAGTTTCAGGGAGTGGTTAAGCATCAAACCTATGAACCAATGTATTGGATGATACGGATAGCAATGTCTGGCTTCCAGTGTCAACTATACAAATCTAAATTAAGTGTTCTATTATTAAACAAGGTAGGTCTTAAACTCTGTTAAACTTTTCAAACCCAAAGCTCTGTGCGGTTTTTTAGTAGGCATACTCCAGTAGGTTGAGTACCATTGAGGAGTTATTATGTTGAACAAATTTACATTTATTATTTTTTTTTTGTTTGTGGTTGGAAAATAATTTTGGCATCTCAATTAAAAATACACTTTAATCTTTATTCATATGCGGTACTGTTGTGAGCTGGCCATGTGTTTGTAATACTAGATTGCAATGTTATGTTTGGACAGTGTCATAGTTTTTTATAATTATTACTTTTACTCATTTGTGGTTAATAAACATACACCATAGGTACGTATTACTATATTTATCTTTATACTTACATTAATTAAAATTGATTTTTTTACTTTTTCTTCCTTAGTTATACAAAAGTACAATGTGTTGTTTGTACAAACGACAACAAATACAAGTATGGATAATATAATGTTTACAATAATTTTGTGATGAGTTTCATTACCTTTTTCTACTTTATAAAAAATGGTGCTTTTCTTTTAAATGTTGTGTGCACACAGATAAATGAACTCGTAATCGTTTAGAGATACTGGAGTTGTAATTTAAAATTAGCAATAAAAGTAGTGACACTAATACAATGTGTAGGCTTATGTTACCCTTAACTAAATCCATAAGCAGATTAATAAATATTGTCTAATTTCTATAACAAGTATGTTTGGCATTCGAAAACAACAGAAGACCTACATTTTATTTTCTTTTTTCTAAACTTTTATCTTGGTTTCATATTTTGCGATTTTTACAAAACTACTTTGAAAACCACACATTAGGCTACTAAACCCTTGGCAATAGTCATTCAAGGCCTTGACAATAGCTGAGCAGGTCTCTGGTAATTTATTCTTCCTAATGTTTAGGGGGGGAAAATTCTCGTTGATGAAAGACTCTTTAAATCTTCCATTGTTCTGCTCAGGTGCTTAGATTACCGGCAATGTCGCAGTCAGTTTTTCATGTGGTGGGTAATGGACTTATCCCTCATCATTTATTTGATTATCTTGTTTTGGTAATCAATGGTGTTACTATACGTAATATAATCAAAGTTACGTTTTATCGTTCCATTCTTAAGTAGATTTTTTCCAGTCTCTAAGGATATGCTTCAAGCTCCACTAAGAAGGTGAAAACGTGGTTTTTAAATCTCTTCCTCTGTAAGCCATTCTTTTTTCAACTCACATTTGATGCCTTCACGTTTTCTTGCGTTTTTTAATAGCTACCGCTATTACAGCGTATGCCTGCCAAAATCTTCAAAAGCTAGACCATTGCACTTTAACTTCACATACGATATTAAGAACTTAGGAAATGCACTTTTCCTACAGCCACAAAAACGGAATAATATAACTAAAAATATAAATAATGAAATATAACGAATTAATAACATACAAAGTACACACCCTTACGGCCCAAGAACACACCGGAAAGACTGACCACGACAAAACCACGCCACAGAACGGACTGACGGTCACGCGACTGCAGTCCGTAACTGACGTGAACCATTTTTCAAACAGTCCACAGTCACAAGTTCACAGTTCTGACTTGCAGTCAAGAACATGCAGTTCGGAACTGTAAGTGGATGGGGGGCCTTAAATAAGAAAAGCTTATCAAATGATAAGTTAAAAATTTCTTATCTACCAAAATGATATAATAACAATTATTATGGATTTCACACCAAGCATACATACGTATACATACGTTATATGTTTGATGGACATCTAAACTGGTGTATTTCTGTACTTAATATGGTTGTTAACACATACCAATATGTCTATGTTACATTTTGTCATCTAATATTTTAACGGGTCTAAATAGTAAACAATAAAATATTAATGGTTGCTCACCTTTCGTGACTCCCTTGATTTTATCTTCCGCATACTTTCCTTTTCTCCATTTTTAATTTATAAAACGGAGCGAAAACAAATCTCCCTAATTATGTCAAAATTTTTCTTTTATAAAAACAGAGCTGCCAATCCCCTTACTTATCCTTATCCCGTCCATTCCTCATGACCCAGGATTTAAACCCGCGCTATCTCTAACACAGATCCTAAATTAAGTCGCCTGGATCGTGAGGCCACCGGGACTTACCAGCACTACACTCAACTCCTACCGTACTTAGATGAAGATTTTCCCTTAAACTGCAACATGAAGTAATTCTTTTAGTAAAAACGAAATGCTAATTAAAAAAAAAACAGTTGCATTTTAAAAGTTATATGACGCCAAATACTGCACTCAAGTAATTTTCAGGAGGGATTTGTTTATAGTAATATGAATCACGAATAACGAAGTCTTCACACTCTGACCCATCCCATGATGTGAGATTTTAGGAGATCATTACCTTCAAACATTGCGAGCCCCTTAAGCGAACTGTTGTATGTTTCCAATTATGATCGAAGTCAGTCATATCTTATTACGAAAAATCTTAATTTCTGCAAAACCATTCCGTTGTTTTTTCTTGTTAATTAGAAGTAATGGAGTGCGTATCAACTCAAAGCTATATTTGATTTATTAAGGGACTTAATTGGCACAACTAGTAACTAATGAAAAATTAGTTTTTGGTGAATTTTCCATTTATTGTTTGAAATAGCCTCATATAAAAATGAATTACACTATAGTGAGGTGTTTCCTATCAAACAGTTAAAATATTTTAATATATATTTCTTTAACGCTCTGTTAACACTTCCCTCCTCCTCCACTTTATTGGGGTCCGAAACTAAACATAACTGTTGTAGTTTTCATTGGTTTCGGTATTTATTCAATAAATATTCTTGAAATTTATTAACGATTATTCTGACCCCTATATAATTACCCTTGTCAATAATGACCACTTACAATAACCACTGTTTTATATTTTGTACACGAAATTCACATCATGTTAATCCAGCTCTGCTGTAGTAAGATTGAAAAATCAAGTTTACTTTTCATAATATGTGAATTATTTTATACTTCGAAAGAGAGCATATTTATTTCAATAATTTAACAGTGCTAGGATATTGAGCTTACCTGTTTTCCAGCCAACCAGATCGGAACTTGAGAATCTGTGGATGTTACTGGCGACAGGGCCAGGCCAGAGCTGTACTCCGTGGTTCAACGTGTGATGGACTGCGACAGACTGTCACAGACGATTCACCCAGCCCCAGCCCCACCCTCGGGGGGGGTAGTAGTGTCTCTTGACAACGTGGTTACCTTTCGATTATCCCCCAAGCCTCTGGTTTATTCGGGACATTTAGGTTTGAGGCATTCAACACCCAACATCCGACTTTCACCTAGCTTTTCCGTTTCGTTCCTTTGTAAGACTACCATGCCATGTACTAGCTTCTTAGGTCAACAATTTTAAAAGTAATACTTTGATCTTCTAAACCACTAATAAGACATTTATTGACTTCCTGTTGATTTCAAATAAGTTAAAAATTGTCATATATCTACTTACTTTATTACTTACTTTAGAAAACAAAATAAACCGTAAAATATACTAATTTTTTTGTCCATTCTTTATATGATTTCGTTTAATTTACAAAAAAGGAAAATAGGAATTTTCCACATCCACTGATAGTAATCTCCACTATACGAGTCATATCAAAACAGAGGAGGGAGGAGCGACCAGGAAATCAAGGGCAAAGGGGAGAGAAGGAAGGAGACAGAAGAGATTAATGGATAGATAAAGAAAGGAAAGAAAGAAAAGAAAGGGGAGGGAAGTGAGGGAGAACGAAAAGAAGGAGAAAAGGGAGAAAAGGGAGAAAAGGGGGAGGGGATAGTAGTCAGATAAGCCAGATGGTGACAAAAGGGAGAGTCGGAAAGGAAGTGGCAACCGCGGGATGAGTCACGCATAGACGGTATCGTGATTTGACGCGGTCACACCCGACTCTGACAACTGAGGGGGGCGAGGAGCGGCCTACCTTCAACATTAGGTGCGGTCCTTGAGTGTTGCGCACGCCATCTAAACTGAATAGGATCCCCATATGATGACACTAGCTGCTGATTAAACTATGGACGGGTTCCAACTGAACGGACACTGATTAATACTGATTGAACTCGAGATCACTGGGTCTGGTTAGTGAGCCCAGTAATGAGGTAGTAAGTTTTAAATATCCAATATCAGTTCTGGTTTAAACAAATGATGGGCCAAATTTATTACCTAATTGATTAGTACGTTTACTCATATTATCATTCAATATTTCACACACGTTAATATTTAATTTTTATTAAACTATAGAATAGGTTAGAAAAAAATTTTACCTGTTACTTTTTGTTCATTTTCTAGGATCAATATACACATTTACACCATTATCTTATTTATAGTTAGGCCTACCTAACATATTTTAACCATCGTAAACTATTTAGTAATCAGCTTTATCTCTCTCCATTACAAAATTTCTTAAAGGTTCTAAGATTAATTTAAAGTTTTTTGAGCGACATCTTAACAATGTACGAGTATTAAGCTGCAGATGCTAGAGAACCATATAGCCAATTTGTCAATTGTAACTAACTCTGTTTGGAAGAGTTCTTAACGTTAATGATACACTAACTGTGAAACCTTCATTTTTAAACTCTTTTTTTAAGTAGACTGAAACACAATAACATTAAAATTTTAAAAATAACTTTCCCCAATTATGTTTTTAATACATATGATAGTTTTTACTCATAGTTTAAATCATATGATATATTTTGAATAATACTTATCATTACTCAATATATTCAATTAAGTAATGAAAGACTGATGTTAAACTTTTCAAACAATCCAAAATGGTCAATATAACCAATCAACCCTAGTAAATGAACTTCACGATTCAACTATTCTATCTTCCGAAAACCAATAGGCCACAGGAAAAAAAACGATTTATCGTCTTTACTAATCTTATTTACTTAGTATTACATTTTGCCCCCAATAATTAATTAATAACTTTTAGTAAAGAACCCATATTTTTATTAATAAAAACATGATTTATTGGTTAATTACCACCAAAAAACTGACTCGATTTGTCTATACGTATTCCTCATATATTTAAGTAGTATTATTTTTATTTTATTTTTCGAATTTCCAACTAGGCAAGAAATTTAATAAAATAAGGATATTTTTTAAAAGTATGGGTTTGAAATGTTATAATGTAAATTATTACAACATACTATAGTATCTTTTTTAAAGCTTGATTTAACGCATTTATAAAAAACATCAATTTAAAATATTGTTTAATACGAGTTTATTTTAAACTGATGGAGACAGATATAGCATGAAAAAGTCCGTTATCTTAGCTTCACACTGATCATTAAACTGATCAACATTGTCTTAACGTTAGACCTAAAGCAGACTCCTTAAAAAAACATAATAAAATAACCATAGGAAAACAAAGGTTTTAGTGTATAAATTAAATATTCTATGATTTCAACGAAAACTGTGTGTATTTCGTATTCAGTTACAGTAAAGTTCATTTCAAAACAAAAAACAGATTACTCGCTATATTTTATAATTTTACTTGCATGTTAATAAGTGCACTATGCAAATCCAGCTAAATAATAATTGTGTTTCATGGTAAAATAACAAGGCGAGATCTGTACGTAATATGATAACGTTAACTGATTTAACTGATACTGTCTCGCTTTGCTATATACAAACTCTGCAGCGCCAAGAACAGAATAATAGAGATAACATTACGACACATCTCTTACTCTGAACACTTAAGTAAAGTAAATTGTTTGATTACCAATTATATAGTTATCCACACATTAAGTTACCTTTAACTACTTATATCTTAACATGATACTTTTTCTAGGTAAAATTTAAAATTTTTCTTTTTTTAGATTTTTAATGGCTGTGTAACTATAGTCGAAATAATTATGAAAAACATCTGTAGAGCTGTAAAATATTACAAAATAATTTCATAAAGAAAGTCACATTTTTGTAGTGTGTCTGGATTAGGTTGCAACTCAACAAATTCAAGCTATTTTATTTAGTGCATGTTTGTTTTATAGATCTAAACTAATCGATCAAGGAAAACAACGCAGGACAAAACCGGGTTTTCCAGTTTCGCAGGAGGAACTGCTCTTAGACTGGGGCGCAGATTAGTCTCATCTTAGGATAGTCTTGTATCACTTAAAAACTAAAATTCTTTGCTAGAAGAAATCAGTTTTACCGTATTAGTTTCTGTTAATACTTCATATCCAGTTTCATTTAAGGTCCATTTGTTCGCTATGATCCATCTACACTCCAGAAATATTGCCTGTCATCTAAGTAGAAAAATCTAAATTCAAAGTCATTTTGTGAATTCAATAATTTCGTTGTGCAGTAATTTGTGTGGAATGCGGCCTACTAAGGTTGTACGAAGAACAACTTAAGTTACTTGTACGATGTGTCGGAAGGAATTCGTATATCAGTCCCTATCTTTGTCCAGGTTCCGCTACCGTCCGGTCCATTGTAAACCAATCACCACCTTTTCGTGTCTATTTATGGTCTGGTCACGTGCCAATCTGCCGGAGGGAAAATAAATAACTGGCGACTTTTTAGGAAAAACATTCACAATTGCTTGACGACATATAACAGCAAATATACGTCAAGTACCTGAATTTGCTTCTAGGTATACGCAATATATACATATAGTTAGATACTAAGTACGCTTGTATATGTTGTATTATGTTGTGTTACCTTTTAAGCTTTAGGTTTGACTTACAGCTGGTCTAATTAAAACTCCTGATGCCGGTTGACGTAATGAACGATCGGAGTTGGCCACACTATGAAACTGTTGTTCTGTTACTTCATTTAACACATCAGCACATATAATTTGAACCTATTACCATCTCTGAGGGTTGAACGTTAATCCATAAAGTTTTGTAATAAGAGCAAGTATATTATTCAAAATCACTCTTTTCAGAATGTACTCGAAATTAATACATACAGTTAAATTCAGCTTGCAGTAGTCTAGATAATTTAAAGAAATTTCATTCATACAGAATATAAAAGTACATATACTCATTATTTTTCACGTAACAAAATTTTTATATATACTATTTTTCTGAACATTCGGGGAGATCATTGAACTAACTGCCCATTGAGATGAAGTCGGTCGTGTGGAATTTAAAATTTAGTTATCTTTTAAAACTGAATTACTTACTATATAATGTATGTAAATTGACTCTGTAACTACTGTTTGTATTAAAATACTCTTCTCCATTCCAGACGAAAGGTCAGAAGTTAATGCTTTTGCATCCCACACACTGTAGAGAGTTGTTCGTTTAATTTTACTATAGTGTATTGCTTAACAGAGTCTCTTGTAATAAAATATCCAGCAGGCAAATAACTTTTGCATTGTGTAAAGACCCCAATTCCTCATTGGCTGCTCTAATTTTCAATTCAAGGAACCAAACATCACCTAATGTTGTATAGAGGTTCATGTATTTATAATGTAAAAACAGTAACAAAAGAAACGTCAAGTACAAAACATGCGAAGCATCAAGAAATTTCTGTCAAGATCTTATCTAATTGTCTTATTAGTAGACGACTTCCAAAGAACTAATTTGATATTAGAGAAAACATATTTTTATAAAATCAACTATAGAAATTGTGTGTGTACATACCTAAATTTTCCGTTTAAATTTCATATTTGGAATTGCTAACGTTATACTCATTACCACACTCATACCTCATTATCAATGAAATTAATAATAGACGCACTCAACCCGCAGTGGTGTAATGCAGATATTTGGAGACTAGGTATTTGATTTGAATGGTTTCTGGCATGCGCATACCATTGCTGTTATTGGCGGGACATGTCCCCCTCCTAATTCAATTCATTCTATAATGGTTTTTTACTATTTAATTCCTTTTTGACAATAGTGTTCTGCATGTTTATGGTGTACCAGATAAGTATATGGGTTGTATGTGGAGAGGGAGTGAGGTATCATAGCGGTTCAGTATTACCCTGTTTATTTTTACAACATCCATTTGGTACAAACCTCCTATTAAAATGACATATATGATGGGTTCAGTAGCTGACGAGATGTGGATTAGAGGAAGCGGGATCTTTTAGTGTAGCAACCGTTCTAGTTCTACAGAATATATTTTCTACAATCAAATACTTTAATAGACACCTAACACAAGCAGTTTTATATAGGCATAACTGAAATTCAGATCAATGAATATAAATTGCACCTTAAAAATAGACTCTCGCAATATACTAAAGGATAAAATAAGGCAGTACAGGAGTGTACACCATGCATACTCTCAATAGGTGATTTTATGCCACAAACGCACAAAGTTGCGAACTGTCAGTCAGCTCTTAAACGTGTTCCAACCACACTGAAAAGTTGTTAAGAAAATAAAATTTTATTTTTTTTACAACCCTTAAATGTTTTTAATATTAAAAGGGATTCACAAATATAATAAATAACATTCATTTGACTTTGTAACAGCTATTAAAGTTAGCAACACCCTTATATTCCTATTACATTCATTATTAGTAATTTACTCAGATCCAAATTCAGAAATAATTTATAGTAATATTGTCTAAAATACATTTTAATTTTTTTACTGAAAGTAATGCAATAGTGGGAAGAGCCGAAAAAATGGGATTTTTACAAGAATTTCCTAAAGTAATTTTGCGAAAACTAATATATTCATTTCATAGTAATTTTAATACAGTATTTCTCTCTAGTTTCAAAATTACAGTATTCTGGTATACGTAAAAACCTGCTGAGATCTCGTCATATACTAAATAATTACACTGAAATACTGTAATGAAAATTGTACAAATTAGTGCAGTTGCCAGAACAAACTGCCTACAGTCATTAGATCAGTGTAACCCATCACTAGTTTAAAGATTAAAAATCTTTCCATACCACTTACTGACAAATCCCAAGTAATTTTACGTAAATTGTTTTCTTTTTTGGGGTGACAAGGCATACTTAATCATGGGGTAAGATATATATATTCATTTAAACCGAAAGTGCTCACACACGCGAAAAACCCATGAAATCTAAAATGAAAATTAAAAAGCAATTCGCTTTAACATCTGAATCCCTTGAATGCTAACAGTGAAATAATATACTCGTATGCCTAAAATATGCCTTCTTTCGTTTTAAATCATGTCATAAAAGTTGTATCATTTATTTCACATGGCGAGACAACCGAAATGCTGAGAACTTTATCATTCCCCTACACTGTCCCATTTAATGTCACTGAAATTGACGACGTTCATTATTCATTATTATATTTCATTAAATTTTCATTGAATATTAAAGATAAAATAAATGTAATTCTACAGGTATTTATAAAAACGTTGTCCTCTCCGTCTCTACGGCCACAAATTGTTACATTTTAAACTTAAATACAAAAATAGATAAAAAAGATTGAAATATATTATCAGTGAAAGTCAGGTACCTCAGGAGTGTTTAGGACTTCATGTAAAGAGAAATGTTTTCATGGTCTCCCTGTTTGTAAGCAAGAAGTTCCATGCGAAAGTTGTGGGTAACTGCTAGTACAAAGTAAACAAATTTTCTAGTAAGAAATTTTAACTACCCAATGCTGCCTAAAAACTGTTGTCCAGCCAGAAACTATTACTAGCCTTGTCAAGTTGTTGTTCACTTCTGTGTGTTTCAACCGTTCACTACTGTGTTTTTTTTTTTTTTTTTTTATAAGGGCATAAAACACGGAGGTTATCAATGCCCGTAGGGTTAACGGACACCTACACTTTCAAATATGGTGTCACGTTATCAGTATAGATAATAGACTTCGGATCGCTGTGTCAAAGAAGATTATCACATTAAGACAATAAGAAAAATAACATCAGTGAACAGAGGACTAAAACTAAATAACAAAAAATACCCGAAGAGGCTGTAAAGGGGCCCAATAGTTAAAATATGTCAGATAAATAATAACGATAATAAATATAGCAACAATCTAATGCTAAAACCAGGTAAGTTAGTGAAGGTAAGGTTGTAAAGGAACCCACCCTCACTAATAACAAATAATAAATAACAATAACAAATAACAATAAATAGAAGGACAAAGTTTATATAACTTAACAGGTACTCGCTCAGATCAAATCTTTGAGATAAGACTCGTTCTTCTTAAGAATTCAAAAAGCTTTACAATGACTGACTCATCATCCCCCAACAGATCGAATAGACTTGCTGGGAGCTGACAAGATCGTCTTAGCATTGCCATAATCAGGGCATTCGACCAAAATATGCTCGACACTCAGAAGCCACTCCACAACACGCACACTCCGGGGGATCCCCACGGCTCATGAGGGTACCCGTGAGTCAGCAGCGTGTGCCCGATCCGCAACCGACACAACACTACTTCCTCTCTGCGGTTCTCGCGGATGGCTGTCCCCCAGGGAGCTACTGTGTGTTTTATGGCTCTCAGCTTGTTGTACACCGTCCCGAGACCAAGAGTCACCCCAAACTCGTCTTAACTTATCCTTCACCATTGGCTTTAGGTCTGACCCTGTCACCATAGCAGTAATAGGAGGAAGCTCATGAGCACTCCAGCAGCCCTGTCGGCAAGCTCATTTCCGGGAATTCCCGCGTGACCGGGCACCCACACCAGAACAACCTGTATACTTTTGACTTGAAGTCTGTGAATGGCACATCGGATGTCGCGCACAAGGACATGTTTTGGATACAGACTACTAAGCGAGTCGGAGCAGATGACCAGCCTTACTGGTCCTGGGGCAGACGATGTTCAATGCTTTAAAAATAGCGGTCAGTTCTGCCGTGTAGACTGACGCTACAGAGGGCAAACAGAATCTATACTCACGACTCGCCGTTATGAACGCACATCCGGTGCCATTCTCAGACCTAGATCCATCAGTGTAAATTATGTCGCAAGGTGCCCGAGCACTCAAGAGTTCCCGGAAAGCCTGCGTGAACACTAAATTAGAAGTGTTTTCTTTCTTGTACGGTGAAGTGACAGGACAACTTCGGGACTTAATACTAAACCAGGGAGGGATATCACTCTGGTAGCATTGGTTTACTTGGTACTCCTCGATACCAAGGTCCGGAGAGGAGCGCTTTAGTCATTACTCCAAAGGGAGCTGAGATGTTAAGGCGATTAGCATAGACTTCGAGCAAGTCATTTTTAAATACGTGTTCATATGCCGGATTTTCGGGCTTGGCTTTAAGGGTGTGAAAATAATTTATGGCAAGTTGCTTGCGTCTCATATCCAGCATTGGTTCACTAGCCTCCGCTAATAAGCTAGGTATAGGGCTTGAACGAAAAGCTCCAGTAGCCAACCTGATCGCAGAGTGGTGAATCGAGTCAAGCATTCCTAACGCGTTTGGCCGGACAGAAGAATAAACCTGAGAACCATAGTCAAGGCACGAACGGACGAAAGCTTTGTAGAAACGCAGCATAACATGTCCTGTCCGCGCCCCACTTGGTCCCAATAAGAACTCGAAGCATATTTAGCCTTTGTAGACATTTTCCCTTAAGGGATTTTAAGTGAGGGATCCATGTAAGTCGGGAATCAAATGTAAGACCCAAGAATCTCACATTCCGACTTGATGTTATTTTCGGGATCTGTTCAAGGTAAGTGACGGTTCTAAATAGTTTCTTAGTCTGGAGAATGTTATACATTGGGTTTTGGAAGTAGAGAACGAAAATCCCGTCCGCCTACTCCATTCCTCCAGTCGCTTTATGGTTAGCTGCAGGGAACGCTCCGCAGTAGCAAGTCTTCTTGCAGAGACGTAAACGGCGAAGTCGTCCACAAACAGAGAACAGCGTACAGGACGGCGGACACAAGCCGTTATGCCGTTTATGGCGACGGCGAATAACGTGCAGCTCAAAACCCTTCCCTGTGGTACCCCGTTCTCCAGATTGGTTGTGCTGGATAGGTTTGTCTAGGCTAACCTGAAATGTACGGTCAGACATGAACCCCTGAATGAAAGCCAGCCATATTACCACTCACTCTCCCATGCCTGGAAAGTGTTAATGATGCCTCTCCGCCACGCTGTGTCATATGCCTTTTTCAGGTCAAAAATATAGCGACTACTTGCTTTCCCTCAAGGAATGGCGTCACGTATGGTTGTCTCAAGGGAAACCATGAGGTCCAACGTCGATCGTGCCTTGGCGAAAGCCGCATTGCTCTCTCGAAAGGAGATTGTTCTTTTCGAGGAACCAGATTAACCTACGGTTTACCATCCGCTCCAACACCTTAGAAAGGCAGCCGGTAAGCGAGATGGCCGGTAACTAGACGGAGATTAGTTTGTCCTGTCCCGGTTTGTATAAGGGGATGACGTGCGATTTACGCCAAGCTAGTGGGAAAGTTTGTTCCTCAAACACTCTATTGTAGAGCGCTAAGAGGGCCCCCTTACCCTCTGAGGGTAAATGTCTAGAGCATGGCATAGTGCACGTCATCCGGACCAGGAGCAGAGTTGGAAGTACATGACAGTGCGGAGTCCAACTCTGCATAGAAAAACTTATATTTAAGGGACATGGATTTGGATTGTTAAGTTGTGTGTCTTTTTTGTTCAGAATATTGCTTATATATCAAAAACTTAGGACAGTAAGACGAACTTTTTGAAACCTCCGATATGGAGGAGGCCAACAGGTCGGCAACATCCCGGGACCAGTCACAACGTCTCCGCCCGACTTGAGTCCCAAAATTGGCAAAGGTTGGGATTTGCCGCACACCGACCTTAACCTTCTCCATACTTCGGCCTTTGGAGTTGTTCGAGATATTGTAGTCACGAAATTTTGCCATGAGGTTCTTCGGGAATTTCTGAAGATTCGTCACGTTTTTGCCCTATGGAACCGGTAGGTTTCAAGATTTTCTTGGGTTGGGCGTTTGTTGAATCTTCGCAGGGCGCGTCTTCGCTCTCGCAATGCTCTCGAACACTCCTCTGTCCACCAAGGAACATTTTTTCGTCCTTGGTTCGGGTGATGTCTTCGGAATGCTATCCTGAGCAGCTGTTATTATAGAGTTTGTAAAAAGTTCTACTACAGTATTTATGTCCAATGGAGTATTTATATCTAGTAATATAATAATTGTTTTTTGGAATTTATCCCAGTCACCTTTGTCGAGGATCCAATTTGGTCTTCTAGTGATATTCAACGAAGAATCAGGTATTTTGATCTGAATTGGGAAAGTGATCACTCCCGAATGTATCGGAGAGGACCTCCAAATCGAATCTATGAGCAAGTTCAGGACTGCATATAGATAAAATATAGCAGACCGACCTCCCGTCCTAGGACACAGGTAAGTTGGGGATCCGTCATTAAGGACAAAGATATTTTGATCTCCTAGGACTCTTGCGACCAAGTTTCCCTTGGTGTGCAATGGTCTGACCCCCAAATGTTGTGGTGGGCATTGAAGTCGCCTAGGAGAAGAAAAGGCTTCGGTAACTGGCCGATCAGTGCCTCGAGATCACCTTGACAGAGGGTGACTGGGATTGGTGGAAAGTAGACGGTACATATATACAGTTTAATCGGGACTTGGATTGACACACAAACACATTGGAGATTGGAGTGGAGGGGCACCTCAGAGGCACCTAGGGATTCATCCACGAATAGAGCAACACCACCACAGGCATGCCCGTCGTGAGGGAAATCTTCACGAAAAGATGTGAAATCCCCTCAGGGGGGTTTGCCATCGCGGGTGGAGTTTAGTCTCTTGGATGCTAATTATATGAGGTTCATTGGTTTGTAAAAGATGTTTTACATCTTCCAAATGTCCGCGATAACCGTTAATATTCCATTGGATAATTTTAAATTCGTTCATGTTTTATTTAATTGTATGTAATTTTCTGTCTGTTTTTATTTTTATTAAGTTTAAATGTACCTTGAGTTGTTTGATAATTCCGATCGAAGCAGAAGGTCATCTCCTATCTCATCCTCATCAACTGTGGAAAGTTGTGAGGAGCAGGGAGTGGGGGGAGAAGCAGTGCCTCCCTTTGATCTCGCCTGAGCTTTCGATCGGATTTGGGTTTTAAGTCCTCTCTTGGAGAGACTTCCTTTCCTCCGCCGTTTTGGAATGGTTAGATGGTAGCTCTTTTCCTTTAGCGGGTGCCACAGACACAGAAACTGGCCTGGGAATGGTTCCTGTTTGTTTCGGGGGTCCCTTTGCTACGGGGGCAGAAGTCGTATGACTACTCGCTTGTGTTTGCGGCAAGGCCTTGGCATTTAACTGCTGCACCAAGGCAGCGACCTGTTTAGTGAGTTTCTCGCACCATGCACGTCCAGAGCGGAGCAGGAGGAGCACTGTGCGGGTGGGCTGGAGGAGCAGAAGCGGCCTGAGAGTAGGAGATGTCTTTTCTTGGAGTTTGTCCAAGTCGTCTCCCATACTCCCTTCGGGCGTCGCCAAAAGGCAGTTTTTCTTATGTTACTAACTTTAATATCTCTTTCTCCTCCAAATAAATCTTGCAACTGCGAGAGCTTGAAGAGTGCTTGCCCTTACAGTTCCACACAGTTCTCTTCTCCGCTTGTGCAATCTTTGTCATTGTGGCCACTTTGACCGACATCGGCTACATGTCTCTAAGCCGGTGCATGTTTTGCTCGAATGCCCGAAGCGCTGGCATCTGAAACATCTTTGGGGATTTCTGAAGTAAGGATTAACTTGAAGAGAAAGGTATCCTGCTCTAATCGTGGCTGGTGGGTGAGGGAGGGCGAAGGTCAAAATGTGACCTGGTGTGGGTGTTGGTACACCATTCTCGACCCTCGTTATTCTCACCACATCAGTGACGAGAGAATCCTTTAACTCTTCCTTCAGTTCCGCTTCTGAGCAACACAGCATCTCACGACTGAAAACTATTCCTTTACTGTAATTTAGGGACTCATGAGGCTGTACAGTGATATCAACCTGATCATAAAAAGTCTTCATGGAGAGGAACTTCTGAGCTTGGAGAGCGTTCACCGCCTCAACCAGGATAGTTCCGTTACGAAGTTTCCTGACCGATGACGGCGAACCGCCTGCTCCGACTAATGCCTTGTTGATCACAAAAGGACTTACTTTGGACAGATTTTCGCTCTCGTTTATTGTGTTTAAACACAAGGAATAGTGGCGTAGGCAAGATACTGTTTGTTTGTGTTACTTAGTTTTATCTGCTTACTTATTTCTTCCCCATCTTCGAATTCTGAAGAGTGGGGACGTTTTTTGTCTAAATCATTGATTCTCTTACTACTACTCGGTGTGTGTTTTGCCCATAGGGTTGAGGTTCATTGCCCACATCCATAATTAGTAGTATATCCAGCGCATCGTGGAGTAAAGGTGCAGGCCGAGACACCGGGAACGGGTATACCCTAAGGTACCTGTCAGGCGTAGCTTGGCAGGCAGCCCCACCCCAGTTCCCCGGGGCCCGGTGTTATCTCGTTTAACCGAGCCGGGAATTCACGCACGGCTCGGGCTCGCACGTGGCAACAGAAATCTCCGACATATCTGTCCATTACTCACTTCCTGACCAGGGACCGAAGTGGCTGGCACCAGGGTTCATATATATTGTTATGCCTCGGCAGAGCTAGCTCACATCAGCCTTCTGCTACCACACAGCCCGAACACGGGCATACACGAGGATCTGTGCAGCAGTTCCGGCACTCCCAGCAAACAACAACACGACTCAGTCGGGGCAGGATTAGGAGTTTTCGGTTGGATAGGGTGAGGTGCCAGGTTCGGACAATAGTCTGGCACCAGCACAGGGGTACGAAAGGTCGCCAACCTTAAAGCGTCCGGGCAGGCCGCTCCCCTACGGAGAAAAATGGAAAAAGAAGATAGAACATGGATAGGAAAGAAGTAAGATAAAACGAGGGCTGCACAAAGAAGAAGTAATGCAGACCATAGAATAGACCCTAGTGCGAAGAGAAGGGACACAGGGTAGGCAGTTTAAGGGATTAGGTAGGAATTGGGGGAATGGTTTGGTGGGAGTGGGCAGTTTAACGTCATACCCAGGACGTTGTTCACTACTGTGTCGCAACAAAATCAACAATATATGAACGTAATAACAAGAGAGAGTCAGTAAGCAATTTAATCACTGTGTTTGTGCTGGAGACTACTAACCTTACAAGGTTGTTGGTATGCAGCTCGTAACACATGAAAGCTCACATTGTCACTTGTGTTATCAGCCGTTCACGACTTTGTCACAACAATACACAACAATATGTGAAGATAATAACAAGAAAGAGTGAGTAAGCAATGTACTCACTGTGGTTATGCTGGAGACTACTAACCTTACCAGGTAGTTGGTATGCAAGTCGTAAACACATGACAGCTCACATTGTCACAAGTGTTTCAGCCGTTCACGACTGTGTCGCAACAAAATACAACAATATGTGAAGATAATAACAAGAAAGAGTGATTAAGCAATGTACTCACTGTGGTTATGCTGGAGACTACTAACCTTACCAGGTAGTTGGTATGCAAGTCGTGACACATAACAGCTCACATTGTCACACTCAGCCGTGCGTTTCTGTTGCTGGCATTTGTTTGCTACTTCAGGTACGGATGCTGGTGCATTTAATGGGTATGTTGTAGAATAACTAATGATTTATACATTAGTTATATTCATAGTTTAGATAATATTACTTATTTAAATATATAATAGACTTATTTTAAATCTTATTATCAGTCCCATTACATCCTAATACATATTTTAAATTTTGTTTTTTAAATCCTGTAAAGTAATTTTCTATTTATAATCATTTAGTTAAACAAGTCTATACAACAGCGGTCATTAGACAAATAATAAATGTAGCTAAATTACTCAAATATAACCTGTTCTAGCTATAAGAAAAATGTAAGTTTAAAACCTACTCTTCAATAAACTGGCTTTAGTTAACGATCCTTCGCTGTTAACTATAATGAGCAGAAACCGCAGAGCAGTACCAACTGTCGAATCTTCGCCGGCTCTCTGCGGCCGTGAAGGTGAGCGTGCACAGATGCGTACTCTAAAAGCAACAAGGGACCCTCACCCAATTACATTTATGTAAAAATTGAAAGGCAAGTAACTAAGTTCAGTCTACAAGGAAGTCTAAATAAATTAATCCTTAGATAAAAGTGTGTTTTTTAAAGAGGATAAAAGTTTCTATTGTAATGACAATACATCAAATTTCAAATTTATCTGGGGTGTTTGGCACAGATTTACCGTATTTTTAATACATTTTTAAATCAACATTGATGTAAAAGTTATGGGTATTGGAGTTTGAGTATTGTTTAAAGTTATTGGTGCAAAATTAGAAGGGCATTAGAAGTAAGTGGACAGCCTAACACAGGGCCAGATTTTTAATCTATACCATAGTAATACGTTTCGCCAATCGACAGAAGATTGTTTAAAAATATTTTGAGCTCCTCAATTGATGGCTAACTAAACATTTAACATGTAAACTAATTAATCGTTCAATATTTAATCTTTTTCTGCTATGTTGTTTATTCAATTCTGTCTAATTTGTTGTTGAATGGAGTAAAAGGGTAAATTTAAATCCAAATGTTAAACACTTTACTTTCGTACTGCAACATTGTTCTGGGAGTGAGATGAAAGTCCAATTTGTAAAAGAATCAGGAAAATTCAGTTAATCAGAATTGACTTAATCTATGACAAATCTGGTAATTTGGGTAGCATTGATAGGGCAAGTAATGTATTGAACAATAGGTTTCTTTACGTAAGAACTTAATGTAGCGTTGGAGGAAGATTAGTGTTCAGTAAATATATATTTTTTTTTTTTTTTAAATAAACAATAACAAAAATTGCAAGATCTCTTTTAATGTACAAGCAACTCATTGTTCCATACCCCCGGTTCGCAAAAATTCAATAAATCTCCCATATCTCGTTTTCTGTGCCACGGGCCCCCAATGATGCTAGACCGCCCCTGAGAGAACACAATTTAAATTGAATTTCCTTTGATGTTAAAGTAATAAACCTGTTTCCTATATTAAAGGTTTAATATCCGCAGTAACATGTGCAATAGATTAGCTTTCCCTTGTTAGTAATTCTTTCACGCGTAAGAGCTATATTTTATCTCTATAGCATCTAACCTACCACAGACCACCACCCACATCTTAACAATTCCTCAAATTATTAAATGTTTTTGAACCATGGAATAAGGCTTAAAACTATGTATAGTCTATTTTATTTTATTTAGCGTATAGATTGGTGCAGGAGTCAGCCCATTGATTTCTCGAGCGTGTAGAGTTTTTTTAATCTAATAGAGCCGTGTGGTAAAGGTTTGTGTTGAATTTTAATTCCGGTTTCTCCGCAAACCCATTTGCTGTCGCAATGATTCATATCAAATTGTATTCATACCCATTGCGAGAGCCGGTTTTCATTAGAGGGTTGTCCTAAATTTTAACCGCAGGAGTCCTTTCGTGATAGTGTTAACAATCTTTTCGCAGTTTATATTACAATTTATTATCATGTGATAAACAGTTTTTTAACAATACACCACAGTCCAACCCCATATCTACTTTTTATTAAAATGAGATCCCGGAGTAAAGACTTGGTTTTAGTATATATTTTCATAATAAGGGGGCAAGAAAGAGTACAACCACACTATGTGTTCGTGCTGAAGTTGGAAGCAATATAAAGTCTATAACTCATTTTAATTAGACTATAACGTGTGGTAACTATCACATGATAAAAGTGGTCATATGATTGTACTTAGCTTGTGTACAAATTTGTGTATTCTGCAACTTACCATCATGGTCACCCTTTAACACTCAATATAAAAATGTTCGCCAACGCTCAAGGCCAAAATCCGATAAATTCGAATATGCACCAACATCAAACTAGATCTTGCTTTTATGAGAAATGAAAGTTAAATGCAAACTTTATTAGTTCAACAAGATACCATGCGGACCAGACTGTCAGGCAGAAATTGGGTGCCCAGAACTTGTTTCCACACCCATTGGAAGAATAGGGAGAATTTGGTTTTCTAAGATAATTTCAACTTAACGTTTTCTAATTAAGGTGTAAAGTGGTCATTAGACGGGGCAGTGTTAAAACACGTCTGGGTGGAGCTTGATGCTCATTATAGGGACAGTGGAAAACTGCCGTAGGTGGACAACAGTGGAGCATTCACCTCAATAGTCCTTACTTGCTACATTTATCTAAGTACAAACTGTCTCGAGAAGTAAGTATTCAGGAGGAAATTTTGCGTTATGAGATAGAAATGGCATTGCAAGATCAACATCAGAAATCAAGTAAGCTGTGTTTTGTCCATAAATTTTCAAAAGATTTTACATTAACTTTATATTGGTAACATTTTGACGTGACAACGTCCTTAAATTTAAGGTTGCGGCTCGGAGTCCACTCATGAAAAAGTGTAAACAGTCCAGCCCGTCCAGTGGGATCCGCCGCACGGGATCCCGCGACGGGATAAAAGCAGATAACTGTGGGTCCCGCCGCACGGGATAAAAGCCAAGATAACTATGTTTAATTCGTGAAAATGTGGAGTGCCTTTAGATTCGTCATTTACAAACAACTACAACAAATAAAGGTAAATTAATTAGTACAACTGATCATTGTCATTATATCGTAAACTATGATTGATTGTATTAATTGTTTAGATTGACAACAATAAGTTGAGAAAACCTGAGTTTATAGGTTATGTCATACTATTGACAAAATGTTGATAGTGTTAAGTAAATTAATAGTTTAAATCACTCTGCACATTCAATCGTAAATTCAGTCGATTGAGAAGAAACAGCGCGTATTGCTAGTTTCAATACATTTAAAATAACTAATTATAACCTCTAACCCTGTCATAACAGTACGAACCAAACCAAACGAAACTAAAGCCAAACCAATCACCACGCGCGGAAAAGTTAGAATTTAACATGTGTTTAGGCAAGAATTTCAAAATTCCCAATATTTAGTAAATGTTTTATTCAACTTTACCATTTTACAAATAACAAAATTTTAAATTAATTTTCAAATTATGTACAATGTTTTTAGTAAACAAAATATATTTCTGATAGTTAAAATTTGTGCAATTCTTAATTTTACATTCAATTTTCCTTGTTCCAATTGTGCAATTTAATAATATTCATATCAATAAGTATTCTACCGAGAAAAAGACGTTTGTCACGTAAAATCTTCCGCCCGTAACAACCGACTTTAACAGGCAACCATATATTTTTTTTTTAAGAATGTATGTATGGACGACACAACCCTTATATGTTTCCTTGCTTATAAAATTTAATTTGTCTAGAAAACTATTAATTTTATAAGAGTATATTTTTTGGACCTGGTTGTTGACGTATTTTTTTGTTTA
>NW_025784796.1:0-24064 GCF_021130785.1 Homalodisca vitripennis
CTTTGAAAAATAAAAGGATATTCAACGAAACTAATACATTAAAAAAACTTCTATTTGCTATGGAATCAGGCAGGTCGTTTTATACAAACTGTTCAAGTGTTTTTGATTATGTGATTTAATAGTCACTAAAACTAAAATGTAAAGTGCTTTGGGTATCAAGATGTCATTATTAAGGAGGGAAATTGTGATTACTCAATTAATAGAAGTAACTCATCCTTGTAAGTACTACTTCCTCTTGCCTCTTTAATGTCAAGGATACTATTAACAATAAATTAATTTCTACTTTGTCTGATTTCCCATACACCAATACAATTTATATTAGAAAAACCAACATACGTCCATATAAGTCATTTACTAATGATATAATTTTGATAATGGTATTTTTTAGAATGGTTATTTTGTTAAATTATCCCTCTGGGTATTACCTTTTAGGGAAAATACTACTTACGTATTCAGAGTGAAAATAAAATATATACGCTTTGATAAAATCAGTTACCAGTTATTTCTGAAGGGGGTATGGAAAATAGGTAGATGTTCCCATAACTTTGGGGACCATTTGCTAGAGCGCAGTAAGTTCTTAATTTTCTCTGGAAGCATACAGTAGATCGAGGACACCCTTTATCTAGGTATTGTCTAACTGTGGGGAAAAGGTGGTGCGGACGATCGGGAGTGTTAAAAATATTTGTTACTTATCCCATATAATAAGGTTCTCTTTTTTTAATTCCTTAGTCTTTAAAAGGGGCGGCCGATTTTTTATGCAACATTAAGGACATTAAACGAGGTGAGTTTAAAAAAAAAAAACAATGTTGAATTAATAATCGCAACATAGGATGGGGGGGGGGGGGGACAATGAAGAAAATTTTCCTTGTGTCCCTTCGATAAACATTCCTTATGGCCCATAGTCTGGGTGAGTTAAGAAAAAATTACTTATTTTTTCTCAGAAATGAAACAACATGAAAAGCTTGATAAAAACACTTAAATAAATTCCATTAGAGATAGATAAAAATGTTAAAACAATGGAAAGAGTAACATATACTTTTAAAAAATAAATTTAACAATTGGGGAAACATCAGATCTAGCAATTAATCTAGCAGGGAGCACTGGTTGAGCGGCGCTTGTCTTGATTACTACCGGACAGCTTTAGTAATTACACTCAAGGAATTATTCGGCTAATTTAGGCGCTGTAATTAAGGGCAATAATATGGGATATTGCAACTTATTTTCCTTTCAAAACACGGTATACCATTTTTAACTTATTTTTATTTTATGCTTTCACAAATAATATTAGATAAGTTAAAATACTTGATATTTAATTTGCTTATTAATTTGGTTAAAAAACTGTATTTTCTCTTTGAAATGTGAGTATTATTGCAAAAGACAGGCCTATATAGAAAAAAAAGGAAATTTTAATTCTTGAATTTTTTCGATTTTTTTCAATTCTAAATTAAGACATAATGTTAGTCTTGGTATAATTTTCAAAAGGTGTTATTTCATGTTTTTCATTGAATGCATTTTTACCTCGTTGTCTTGAACACTTTTGTTTCAGCAAAGTAGGAGTACGCCATATCAACGTGACCAGAATTTCATGTCTGTAAGCTCAATTACATTCTCAAGGTCCCTATGGAGAGAACATACAGAAACAAATTTTTACATCCTCACCGGAAGATAACAAATGAGAAATCATGGTTCAGCTACTGAGTGATAGGCTTTAATGTCACTTAGCCGAATTCTATGACTCGGTCATACACCATCCATACACTTTCAAGCAAATTTTCAAGTTACTACAGATTAAGATAAAAAATTTCTCGTAATATCTTACTATAATGGTTACTTTCTTCGTGTTTAGTTTCATTAGAGTTGTGTCTCTTAGTATTGTATAAAAAAGGACTGTTATACCTATTTTAAAAATATGAATTTGGGGGGTTAGTTGAAACTGCATGTGGTAATATTATAAAATGTATTTGTTCGTAAACTTATTAAATTACTTATTCAAACTATTTTCTATATATCAGTTATTGTTATCCAATAACTACTAATGTTAAACGCTATTATTTTCCTTATTTTTTAGATTGGGTAACTATTACGCATTATTATGGTCAAAATATTAGCCTCGATGGAGTAATCATAAAATTGTTTTAATTTTAGCATTGTAGATTTGTGTAATAACAATATACACACAGAGAGCATTAGCAAGCTAAAACAATTAGGAATTAAATAAAACCACTTGAGGGACTTATATAAACATTCTTTTGGTTAGTTTGTTTTTTGACTATGGATTTGATTATGGAAGAAAGGAAAAACTGTATTTTTTCCGAAGATATTTACTTTTCAGTCATACAAGAAATCAATAAAACTTCGTTATGAAATCTGCAACCTGATCTTTCTCTGGTTGCCGGCTTTTTTCCGAAGTCTTTTGAGTGACACGCATATTCAGGATGTGTAAGATTTGTAGGTGCCTCCTGTATTAGATCACGTAAAGCTCAGTATTATTCTCCAGTCATCTCATCCTTAGACTAAAGCAAGGGGTGGCCTGATAATGGCTCCTCTGCTGCCAGCCCTATTCCGCATTTTGCCATCTCGGTAACAAACACTCAACCATGTCCTGGCTAGCAACCTCTAAACACTAATCATCCTTGCGAGAAAAAGGCTCTGTAAGGAACCATTCACTCGGTCGGCCCATGTATCGATAATCAGACCCATAATCTGAGAAGGCAGCCGTCATACTTAAGGGAGAGCAGATAAAGACGCTATTCTAGTGAAAGTTGGCTTGCAGAAACTAGCCTACTCATACCTTAAAAAAACCCGGTTGAGGAATCTCCTCCCTCCCACATGTTCAGTGTGTGAAACCCACTACAAGGACAGCAACTTACAGGATTTATTCCTGAAAGCAAACTTGAGCACGTCACTAGTGTAATTGGACTCGGACTGCTAGGCCCTCAGTAATACAAGGCTCTCCGACATTAGTAAGGAAGCAGGTCAGTTGTATATCCCAGTAGATTGGTGGGGAAATCGGTTCGTTCTTTCCCTTATTTCTGGGGAAACACGGTGTTCGTGTTTAGGACACATTAGAGAAAATATAAGTGTCCAGATCAGTAGCAAAATTTAATTTAATTTTACAAAAAAACTCTTAAATAAAATAAATAATTACACTGCATTAAATATTTTTAAATATGTGCAAACATATACTACGAAACATGATTTATTAATAGTTGATTGTGTTAATAGTTACAACAAAAACTGCAGTTAACTACTGTGTCTTGTGCGGACTAAACGATCACCTGTATACCGAAATAGTTTTTTTTTACAACACGTATAATGGTTTTAAATCTTAAGTTATAAACACGCATGACTCGGTGTATTGGAATTTTCATCCATAACTAGCACTCCTGTTTATTAAGATTATTGTTAGTGAAAACTGTTAGTAAAATAGCGTCCGATTTGGGCTCAAATTTAGACCATTTACGTGGTATAGCCGAGTCGGTAAACACATACCTATCAAGACAATGTAAGATGTTTTCTAGGCACGTTTCTAGTAATCTTTCTTTAACATTCGCCCGATAGATGTGAAAGTGCAGTTATTATAGTAATGAACTAAAAAGAATATTATAAAATTATTTAAGGTGAAAAATTTTAATTTATGAAAGCCATAGTGGAGTCCAGTAAGACATTTAGTGATTAAACTCTACGATGGGAGAGAGAGCTCTGGTGTACGATTCAGTAACTAGTTCATAAAGGTAAAATGGTTAGAATATTTTTCTTTTAAAAACTACCCTATTATGTTTTAATATATAATTTAAACAGTTTAAAATCATTTATTATATCACTGATATTATTACTCAGTTAGTATACACTTCCCCAATTTATTTTAGCTTTCAATATTAATTTAGTTCATGAAAATAAGTCAAAAAAAGGCTGTTTAATATAAGTGAGAAGACGGTTCTCTTATAAAAAATTTTGATTTCTTATCAATTATGTAAACTAGGTCCAATTTTACTCTGAGTACATTACCAGGCAAATTACTAAACGATTCTCCCCGTATTCCTTAGGTACAGGATTATAAACAGCCAAAAACATATATTTTGCAGTTTGAAACAAAGCGATCACAACCTTAATAAACCTCGTAATTAACTAAACGAAAATATTAACACTTATTTTAAATGTATATTACTTAGTAATAGTCTTGTCATAAAATTTAACTGTTCCGGTGTTTCTGTCACCAAAACTAGGATGTGTAAACCGCTTTGTTAGGTGAGAGATCAACGAGCATAAACCGAGATTTTCTAAAAAAATAATATAAGTAACTCATCTGTAAATTCTGATCTTGGTCCTGGCCATAATGTATCCTGGAAAAGTTTCCTGAATGTCCTCAAAATAATAGAATTTTGATCATAAACTAAGCTATAGAAAAATTACTGAACAAAATCTTTGTATCTTGTTGTTTCTATGGATATACATAATTTTTATATATTGTACTGTTGGCATGATTCAGCTTTTTCCTTATTTTATTTCAATCTGGACTTGTGCAGGTTCGTCTTTTCTTACGTCACGTCTATTATGAAAACGGAAAAAAAATTCCCGTAATGTTAATTTTATAGTTAAAAATATATCAATAGTATATATTTATAACGTGTTTGTTTCGAAATACAACCCACATATACGTTTGACATGGCATTTTACTATACAGTTACATCTAGAAAACCTACATGGGTTTTACAAAACATCTGATTGAAGTAGTCCGCAAACACAGAGTACTTTTAAATATCTACCAAAGATTATTCCTAATTATACTTGAAGAGTTTATAACTTAATAACATTTGTGAAGGAAACAGGATTTCTCCGGAAATTTGCTACGCTTACTGATAGAATACAATCAGTAACACTACGTTTCGAGCTCTGTAATCTGATCTTTTCTTCAGGTAAATGACTAAACCAATGCATGACTAAAACCCATGTTACAGTAAACAAAACAATACCAGAGCGTTATAACACGGAAAACTCAGGAACTGCAACTAAGATGTTATGCGTCTATTCCATGCACCATTACTCTAAAATATGTACTTAATTAAAAACTAAAATACTAATTATTAAAACTCAACAACATAATTTGTATATTAATAATAAAGTTTTATTAAAGTTAACACAGAATATCCTAACGTTTATTATTATTAGACAGTTTATTATATTTATGGAGCTTATAGATTTATGGTATAGTGAAAATAGTTCAGATTGAATTTTTACTATGCAAGTAACTTGTACCAGAAGAATAACAAATATATTGACTTTATGTGTATAACGGAATGTTAAGACGTTTAAAATGTCTATTCTCTAAAACACATTTTTGAAAGTTACCGTGTAGGCTAAGTATTTAAAAATGTCCCTTTTTTGCAAGTTAATAAAATATGTAAATGTACGGCCGAACTGTTTACTAGACTTTTAGCTACTGTTTGTCGCCATATCCTTAACAACGTATTAGCTAGTTAGTTATTAATCTTACATGATAGTGAGGACGATACGTGTATGGGACTTCTACAAACCTACGCTCTCTGGTTTAGAAGCACTTCTGTCTCAAATTGTTAATATTTTTAATAACAAATTTTGAATTAACCCTAATTAACTAATTTACAGAAAAACATGAGTGTACATAAGTGAATGAAAGCTTCTATTTAAAAAACCTTGACATAAACCTGATTTACAGAATTGCCTAAGTGCCTTACCATTAAATTAGATAAACTATAGTGGGATTTGTCCAGCCCCTCGAGTGGGGGCGGTATTTTTGCTGGAAAACTTATTGAAATTAACTGGATTCCTCTGCCTTATGAGAAGAAGCTTGTAATATGTAAACTTTAAATATAAAGCGTGATAGAATTTTTAAGGTAATAACAATACGACCACTGTTATTTTAAAACCCCAAGTCAGCCTTAATGTTTGTTAGCTGATCCATATCGAAGTGTAACGTTGGGTAATTGAGTTATTAGCAGGACTTGTAATTACTCCTGAAACCTTACCGAAAACTTTTAGGATACACTCGGTGTAACCTTGTAATTGACCAGAGAAGGAAACTATTTCAATGTATAAGCAAAGGTTATTCAAAATCCTTCTATTTAAAGCTAGTCCACATGGAAGTGACAAAACGAATAATCTGATATCGAGTAATCGTGAAAATATGGGAAAATAATGAATATAGGAAGACTGAATAATATTAAGCATACAAGTACCTTATATACAAATCATGCTCTAAACATACCAAGGGGTGATAAAAATCGCCTTAGAAGTAAAAAGTGCCTCATCTAAGAAGAACTGTAGCGTTCGAACTGTTGAAAAAGATAGTGAACTCTAATGATGGAAGGATTTTGAAATATTTTTCTTATTTCTTGCGTACTTTTTAAGAATATAGATGGGAGAAATATACTTATAATGTGTTATTTTAGTTTAGTAAAGTTAATGTTCTGTTCGGGACATAAAAATTAAAAATTATTTTTCTTAAACTTAAAATGCTAGGTTTCAACATTGGTTTCTTCTTGGAATCATCTTCTCCTTTTACCATTTTATTTTGTCATCCTTTTTTATTATTTTATTTTATCTATTGCCTTCCTGGCCTAATTTTATACAGATTCATATGAGAAATTTGTTAATTATATAATAGTATAAATTGTTAAATATTTGCAATTACTATAATTAAAAGAAATTAGATTTGGTATGATTGAAAGTTATACAAAATCCTGTTTTATGAATATGTTTTACATATACATTTTTTAAATGTCACACCTTACTCCAAAATAGTTTTTACTGGTATGTACAATTTGTTTGGTCACATTCTATCAAAATTCTCAAACGTTTGGGTTGCCAACCCTAGGCAACTGCATCTGATGTTGCAGAAATAATACCACTTATTTATAACTTCTTAGTCTAGTGTTGTTTATTAGCGACTTTATCTAATTTTTTTAGTTGTAATATGTGCAGATTGTCCTCTACATTACAAAATAGCACCGATTAAGAGATATATATATATAGTTAAAAAAATAAAGATTAGCTTGTGATGGCATTTCTTTTAATAAAGCTGCACAACTTTACAAATTACGATAGTTTATTTGAAATATAAAATCTTCTAAAAACATCTTTTAAATAAAGCTGCACAACTTTACACAAAAATTACGATAGTTTATTTTGAAATATAAAATCTTCTAAAACAGGATAACCGTTCAATAAATGTTTAAAAATTTAATCTGAAATGTATTATCCTTTCACATACTTAAAACAAAACAGATTCCAACATTGGTTATATTTAGGTATTTTATTGACTACAACGGTAATAGAGGTCATTCATTTGAATACAATATTAATGTAAAATTAATACTCACCTCCTACTACTTATAATATGGTTCTAACTATCTTAAGTTATAATATAATAAGTTTTTGATGTACTTCCAACACAGTGCAGTTCTAGGAAGGAACTGTACATCAACAGGTATTTAATTGAAAAGTTTTCTATTAAGTAGAACCTCAACTAGAACTCAAATACTTTAAAATATAGTATTTTTACCATTCTTCATAGTTAAATTATTATTAATAGTGTAATTGAAGTATACTAAAGGAGACAATGGAATCTTATAAGTTTCTTCTAATAACTGTTTCTTTTCAATTGGCCATTTCTAATATTGTGTAAAAAGGAAGAGGAGATGTGGTAGAAATCTTTCAACTAGTGAAATAAATTAAAGGATATACAGACCATATTTCTCCTCAAACCTATACAGTACAATGTTTAGAAAAGATTGGGTTTGAACAAATTAACGAAATAACGTTATGAAGTTTTAATTCTAAGTCAACTTAAATTAAAAAAGTTCAAATTATGTTTAATATTTAGACTACTATAAAATTCCTGAAAGATGACTCATAGAGACTTTTAATAAAATATATCTCTTGGTAATTTTTACATTATTATCCAGAATGTATGAAATGATCTGAAATGATTCTGATATAGTGGGTCGAAAATTGTAAACCGATTTCTTTCCGTACACTTAGAGTACTGAAGGGATTTAAAACCATTATTACAAGTTATTTCTGCTTCCAGATAAAACATACAATAGTTGTTCAAGATAAAACAAGAAAATAAACTTAATGTAAGATTCATAAATATTAGAATCCTGGTAATTTTAATCACGTTACAATCAAAAAGCGACTGTTTTACTGTTGTGCTTGGATTAAAAATTGCGAAACTGGAATGTAATTGGCTTTGGGTATGAAAAATATTTTGAGAAAATGCTTAGAATTTTAATAATTAAAGTAACTTATCTATAAATCCTTGATTCAAAAACTATGGTTAGATTTACTATGAAAAGATTTTGATGTACCTTCAACACGGTAGTTCTAGGATGGAACTGATATTCAGATATATAGAACCTGCTTAAGATGTCTCTCAGACACATTTATGTAAATAATTCTCTTAGTAATCGTTACAATATTTATCAAAATATGAATAAACGGGTCTTTAAAACATTTAGATATTTTATAAAAAATATTTTTAAAATTATTCTTATTGTACACAGAGAGTACTGAAAGTATTTAAAACCATAAACTACACGAAACTACAATTACATCTACTAATGTAGATCTTGGAGTGTTTTTGGTAGTAAAGATCGTTAGGGGAAATTAAAAAAATTTGAATAAAAGTTTATGGTAAAAATACACATTTACAGAATTTTTTTTTTTTTAATAATCTTAGACAAGAAGCTTAGAAAATTACCACATAGTCCTATAAGGACCTTTTCGTTGCTTCCGGATGGGTAAGGTTAAGAGTAGGGGCCCGCCTCTTGTCGAGACCCAAGAGGAAAAGTTTAGGGGACTAATCTCAAGTCATGTCCCCTAGGAAGAAGGAAAAACCAGATCAACCAGCATCTCCAATTAAATCAGGTAGGGGGTGGCACACCCTTATGTCTAGGCTGACAAGAATATTTGATTCTTAGGGAACTAACCCTACAATCTCAGAAAGTCATCTCCCGCAATAGATTAGAAGTATTGAATTACCCTTGCGCCCCAGAATCGACATTTACAGTTAGTGATTGCCTCTCCTGGACATCCATAATGTTGTCAAGATATAAGTTACACATCGGTTTATTACTGTACTTATTATGGGTTCAATTGGAAGTTATAAACCACCCAGCAGAGAGCCCTCTGGAGAAAAAAAATATTACAGTCCAAATCCAGATAAAATACAGGATTTTTTTATTTTTCATAGTAAATGAATCAATACACATCTTGAGTAAAACTAAACACCAGTTTATTGGAATTACGAGATTTTATGAACGAGAGACGACGTTATGTTATAATTATAGAAACAGCAACACAAGATTTATTTGTAGTTCTTTCTGTAAATTTTTCTTAAACTTGTTCAATATCTTTCTAGTTTAGGAAGTGAAAATGGAATCATAAGTTTATTCTATAACTGTGTAAACTCCATCGGCAATTTTCTAATATTTTATAAAGTTCTGGTAATCTCAGCAACTAATTAAATACACAACAACATAAAGACAATAATTCTCCTCATATCTTGTACAGTAAACCTTTATTTAGTGATCGAGATTGAACAAACGAACGCAATACGTTATGTGACTATAATCCTAAGTCAGCGACACATTTCAATAATTTCAAATTAGTTTCAATATTTAAACTAATACAAAATGGCCTCTGAAAGATCTGTCTAATCTCGAACAGCATTTTCAGTAAAACTCGCGGCGTTAATTCTCCGTGAGGTCTAACTATCTTTACCCCGTTTTTATAAAAATATCTCTATGAAACGTATTCGTAAAAAACATCTGTGATATCCACTGACAGGTTAGCGAATCAGCTTACTGAGGAGCTATGACCCTCGAGACACAAGGCAAAAGCCTAACCGGCAGAGGCCTTGAAAGATGTGGGGGATCCACCCCCCCCACCCACACAGTCACAGCGACTTGAACTTGACTTGAAAACATCTGGGTTCTGTAACGGTGATAATTTTAAACTGATTCTTTCTGTACACTTAGAGTACTGAAGGGATTTAATACCATAAATCACAAAGTTCTTTCGGTTCGTCCACGAAACATATGAAAGTTATTTGTTGGGAAAGGTAAAAAAAGAAAATAAACTCTCAGTAAATTTCAATAAGATTAATATCCTGCTTATTTTAATCCTATTAAAATCACATAGGGACTGTTTTACTGTTTAGCTTTGATCAATAATTGCAAAGCTAGAATGTAAATTGCTTTGATTATGAAGAATAGTTACAGAAACAACTTTAAAATGTACATAAATAATTCATTACTATAAGTCTTGTCTCAAAAAACTATGGATAGTTGTACCGATGTAGCTTCAACACGGTGCAATTCTTGGAAGGAACTGACATCATGATCTCAAAGAACCTGCTGGACACGTCTCTCAGGCACATTTATTTAAATAATGCTCTTGGTAATCCTTATACTTTTTATCAGATATATTTGAACGGGTCTTAAAATATTTCGATTTTTTATAGTTTACTAATACTTTTTGTAGAATTAGAGTACTGGAAGAATTTAAAACCATTCATCACATAAGCTCTTTCGGTTTGTCTTCTATTTTATTTCAAATATAGAAATTGATAAAGTATGATGTAGATCGTGAAGTATGTTTTGAAGGAGCTGTATGAGGAAATAAAAACATTTAGAATAGAATATTTATGTTGAACTCCACATTTACCGATTTAATTAAAAGTTTTTGTTGTTATCTTAGGGCAAGAAGCTTAGATACATTGCACCTAGTCCTATAGGAGTGCGCCGCTTCCGGAGTGAAACGATATTCTAGATGGGTAAGGTTAGGGGAACCGGCTGTCTCCTGTCGAGATTCACGAGGATAAGTTTAGAGGACTAATCTTAAGCTATGTCCCCTCGTAAGAAGGGAAAGCCAGCTCTGCACTAGCCTCTCCAATCAAAGTAGGTCGGGGGTGGTTCACCCTTATGTCTATGCTGGCAAAAACCTTCGACTTTTAGGGGACGAACCCTACAAACTCCAACAGTCATATCCCGCAGTAGACTATAACCTATCAAATTATCGTTGCGTTCCAGAATCTCGAAAGTACAAAAATAATTAGTTAAATTCATGTTTATTTGCTAAACTGTTCACAGTTAAAAGAATTATTACATGTAAGCATTAGTTAGGTTTATTTAATAATACTTCCATAATAAACAATACTTTGAACTTACTGGTATATTTAGCATACCGGTGAACACCTAAAAGATCGCTGTAACTCATAAATAGGAAAATTGTTTTCTTAAACAATTATATGCTCGTATCAACTGTGTAAACCTAATCCAGAATTGATAGCCTCCATTAGATATTTTGTAGCAAACTGTTAAGCTGATTGTAAATTTACGTTTTGTGTACAGAAAGATTTATGAACAGCCTTAATCGCAATTATAACAGAAAACGTATCGTTGCTTTCATGGATAACGTAACAGTTGGATTTAATTCGCATAGTAATTATCCTAATACAAGATATAAAAGGTATAAAAACATAAAAAAAACATTTAAATTACTGTTATTTTTCGATGACGTTATTATTGTATTAATAAAAAAAATATTATTTATTTACCCTAATATTATAAAGAAGAAAACTTTGTTTGCATGTTTGTTTGTTTGTTTGTAATGAATAGGCTCAAAAAATACTGGAACCGATTAAAAAAAGTCGTTCACCATTCGAAAGCGACATTTTTAACGAGTAACATAGGCTATATTTTATTTTAGAAAAAAATTGGGTTCCGTAAGATATTTGGGCTTTTTGGGCACAAGGTGTAAAAAGGAACCAGAAAAGTTACTTATTTTGCGTACGCTGAGCCTAAAACTATAATAGATAGAACCATAAAATGTTCTAATTAATTTTAGATCTTATAAATATGTACAAAAAAGTCCGCGACACACTATATCTATGTATGTCCAGTAAGGCACAACAACCAATTTTTATTTAAAAACCTTGAATTTTTTTTATTACATTTAAACGCGTTTATTTTACTTATGCTATAAATCCTTATCAAAATAAATTATTTCATCAGTAATTATAGTTTACGTATATAATATTTGGTCTTTAAATGATTAAAAATTCGACGTTTGGTTTTGAAGTTATGGCGAAATTAAAAATATTACGATTTCTGCTGCACGGCCCGCTGCGAAGTGGACGCAGTGTAACTACCCCGAGGAATTTTTAAATTCTCTGAACCCCGCTAGGCTACCACCTCATGAACTGTCGTTAAATTGTGGCACGCCGATAATCCTTCTCGGAAATTTAAGCCTCTCCCCAACATGTGTAATGGCACGAGACTTGTTATAAGGAGCTAAAAGATGATTGAATAGTAGCGGAGAATATCAACGGCCCTGCAGCTGGTGAATTAGCTCATATACCAAGAATACCCATGATCCCTACTGATTTGCCTATACCCTTCAAAAGGCTCCAATTTCCAGTAAAAATTTCTTTCGCACTAACGATAAACAAATCCAAGAGCCAAACATTCAAATTAGTTGGAATTGATTTACGAAAAGAAAGTTTTACGCATAGGCAAACTTTACGTTGCCCTAGCCCTATCCACAGGTCGGGGCTCTGACCATCAGTATACAGTATTTCTTTACCTGAAAATAATTTAATGTCAAATGTTGTTTATAGAAAAGCTTTAAATTAATCGCTTTAGTTATCTATCCTAATACAACGGGTTGCACTCCGGGACTGCCGACAGAAGTGAAAACTTAGTATTAATTATCAATTTTCGTATATTCCTTTCATCAATTAACCAATTTTAATAATATCCACCAGAAAGTGCAAGTCTGTAGCATGGCTGCGGATAATGCTGCGTCGTCGGTGTTTAGTGTTCGGTGTCTGTGATGAATTGACCCTGGGAAATCATTTTGTCTGACCGTTGGGCTTATTTCCTGGGTAGGCTTTACTGCACCTGTAAACGACATCCAACGTGGGTGCAGAGCTGCGGGCGACCGCTATTTATAATATAATCGTATACTTTTAGCGATATCAGTAACTAGTACAGAATAAGTTTTTGAATGGGAATAAAAAAACAAATATTTTCGTTGTTTCAGTTAATGTTTTATCATTTCGTCATCGTTTACAAGCGCTCCCATAGGCTTTTACTAACTCCATACAAACTACAATCACTCCACATACTTTATAAGATAAGGTGGTATAAAACAAAACATAAAATAACTAAGAAATCATTAATAAAATACGGTAACGAAGAGTAGCGGGCGGGTTCGCAATGTAGTTTCTAATAAGTTAACGTATTCACTGTTATATATGTAATTTAATAATGTAAACATAATTTTGTGTCGATATAAACTAGGATGTAAACTACGTTACTTTGCGTGCTAAGAGATAAATTAGAATAGCAAATATTTGATCTATAAACAATAACGATAACTCATCTGTACGGTCCTGGTCCTGGTCCTCTCTCTGAGCCCTCCACATACCGAGTGTCTCCTTGTTCCGGGTGGTTCTCCCTCCGATGGTTCCTGTTATTAGAATGCGTCTTGAACATAAAAATTTAACGAAAAACCGAACAAAATCAAACCCTCGAATCTTTATGTTCCCTTGTTTCCATTGGCATATACACAGTTATAATTTAGATATGTACTTTCTGTTGGAAACCTATCATTCAGCTGGATTGATTTTTAATATAATTATCCATTAATCTTATTTATCTCCAGGCAAGTGCCCTTACTTTATAATGCTAGAAACACCATCGTAAGATTTCTTTAGTATTTATCCTTTTAGTAAACGGGCCAAGCCGTTTTAACAAATATTACAAAAAGCCTTGAGTTTATCGGTGAACACAACTTTCTATAACATTCTTATAACTTAAAATTGTTAATTGATTGTCGGGCTAAAATTACTTTGCATACGTAAAGAACATAGTCTAACAAAAAAGAAATGAGGCCTGAATAAAGACTTGTAAAAAAAAAATCAAGCGAAATCTTTTACTAAACGATACCATTATTTGTTCTCATTAAAAAATATTAACATCCAACCTCAGACTCACGTAAAAATTCATAGTGATATCACAGTCCGCTAAACGATATGGGAAGACAAAAATTAAGCCTCATTTATTCAAGCCAAAAAAATTTCTCAAACATTCCACGTGTACATATTTTTTTATGACTATGGTGGGACCTATTGCGTACTCAAGCCGGAGCCTCAGTTTTGGAAATTTTTTCTCTTATTCTAACACTTTCCCACCTCCCTTCGGCCACTTTTGTCAGTCGTGTGGCGGGAGTCACGTCACCGTACAACGTAATTGATTATTTTCTGCCTGGATGGACTGATTTGGTCGAGGTCAGGTGGTTGACCTTGACTGATTACGGGACCAGCTGTTTACCGGCAGCGGCTATAGTTTTTCGGAGGTCGGTCCGGACATCGTTCGGGC
This sequence comes from Homalodisca vitripennis, assembly GCF_021130785.1. Lineage (NCBI taxonomy): Eukaryota > Metazoa > Arthropoda > Insecta > Hemiptera > Cicadellidae > Homalodisca > Homalodisca vitripennis. Next base: position 14,427 of record NW_025784796.1, read on the forward strand.
AGAAGGCGACTTGATTCTTTGGGCGCCTTGTACTCACGCCTGTAAGGCGCTCGTCCTGGATGCCCATGGCTTGGCTAATTTCTAACTACTTTTTGGTATTCGTAATTGTTTTTTTCCTCTTTCTCACCTCTTCTTATACTTAATTACTGTGTGGCGGTTTCTTCTCTCCCTCCCACCCAGGACACGTATCTTCGTAGCTTTTTGTTAAAAACGAGTAGACTTCATTTATTAATTGTTGTAAAATTTGTGTATCCATTGTAGTACGTTTTCCCTGGTCGCTAAGTGTTCATGCTCGCTGTCTTTCGTTACGATTCTAAATTGCGTTTAATTTTTAACTATGCTAGTCTCTTAAGTTTATTAATATTTTTGCACATAGTGCTTTTCTAAGACTGAATACATTTTTCGGTCGAACGCGGAAATATATTATTTATTTAGTAATCACCTTTCTGTTATTTATTTATTGTAACGCGAAGAACGGCTACCGAGACTTTTTCGCAAATTTTGTTAACCATCTGTGTTTTGTGTTGCGTGAGCAACAAAGTTGGGGTGGCAAACATTTCATGAACTTTCCATTTTTAATGTTTTAAATTAAATTTATTTCTTGCCTCTATATTAAGTAGCATGAACGGAATTAGAATTTTAGTTATTGTTTTTTGGGAAATAATGTACTGTTTATTATTGTAAATTACATAATTATTATTAGGCCTACCTTACAATTAATATTATAGAATGATTAAAATACAGTGAATTAATCTTACAAGTAAATGTTACCAAGCTGAATAATTTAGTATGGCTGTTCTAGCCTATAAGTAATGTTTAAATGTTTGAAAATTTGTTTTTGTATGTAATATTTAATATTGTCACCAAGTATTGTATCTTATAATACTTGGTGTCTTGAGTTATTTTCGGGAAACAGATTGTTATTTTTAAATTGTTAAATGTAAATATTTTCATATTTACTTTGTGGCAAACATAATTATATAACATAAACATAAACTCTTCTGATTATCTACCGGTTATGTTGGCATTCAATAGGGTCCCCGTGAGTGCCGTCAACGGGACTGGTGCGGCGAGTCTGCCCAAACAGCACTGAAAACCAAAATTGAATGCCCGCGCCCTGCCAGAGCTACTGTATCGGCATCCAACTGGAGTGTCTGTGCTCCTATTCGTCTTGAACAAGGTTGGATTAAAAATGTTTTTTCCTTCTTCTTGTACTGAACTTGAGAGGATTGGGTTGTATGGAGCGCTGCCAGATATTATATCTGGAGGAGGGCCAGTATATTAGTAGTATTTATTTAGTTTAGTGACATGATCTGAAGGGGAGGATTTCTTCTTTAATTCGGATGACGTGGAGACGCAATCTAAAGCCCCCAGCCTCCTTTGGAAAATCAGGCTTTAAATATTTCTTTTTAATTTTCGGGAGCTACAAACTTGAATGAAACAACAATTACTTTGTCTAAAAATAGTTGGGTCCTAGAAATTACATACATACCTTTTTCCCCTCCCCTCAGTTCATAAAAAATTAAGAGTTAAAAAATTTTATATTTACTACTGCCGTACCTGAAATTATGTTATTTATTTACCAACATTTCTATTTATTATGTTATTTATATATCAAATTCTATATTTTATTATGTTATTTATTTGTCAAATTTCTTTTATTGTGTTATTGTCAATATTGGAATTGTATCTATTGTCCTTATTTAGTTTGTAAGTTACGCGGTGCTCCGTGGTGCTGCAGTAATTGTATTTTGTGTAAATATGATTGCCACCTTATTATATCACATACTGGAAATTTTGTCTCTCTTTGTGTCCCTTCCCACTAGTGGCATGTGGTGGTTTTTTTTTATGCTTTGCTCCGAGTTTGGGAGGGGCGCGCTTCCGAGACCTCCTGTTGCAGTTGAAAAGACTTCCGGTGAAGTCTATTTTCGCTAACTCGGGACCAGTATTTAAAATCTGTAAATTATTTTTTTATAATTCACTAGTTTAGTTATTTTCGTCCTTATCATAAACAGTTCTCAGAGAGTCCCAGTCAGACAGCTGAACATGTACTATGTGTTTTATTACTACACAGCCCGGCAGCTACAAAGTGAACTAGCTTTTGATTGAGTACTTCTATTACATGAAGGATTTTGTTGGAACTCTTTTAAATACAAAAAGGGTTTAAAATATGACAATTCGTACAGAATATTGTGACTTGAACAAGTCAAGGACGTAGCCTGGAACCAGTTTGGGTGGGGGGTGCTGACAACTGATATTTTGCCGGAGTCGACATGTAAACGCCTCATTTTGTTTCATAAATATATTTTTAACCCGTTTGTTCGTTGAAAACGTTATTCCAGCAGTGCATGTCAGTAATATTGAATTTTTAAGTAATAATAATCGATTACTAATGAACTAACATTTTGTTTGAATTGAAAATTTAGGGGTACAGATCCCTAGGAATCCCTTTGCTGGATACGTCCTTGGTTCAACTTATTAGTAGTCTTATTACTACATAAAAAAATGTTTTATAACTCCAAAAAAATCTAGAATTTTTTATCAAGATAACATGTAAATATAAAATGAGTTAATTAGGCAAACCGCTATACCTTCTTTAATTTTATTACACATTTGTAATTCAATAATAACATATACTAATATCAAACGCAGTTTTCCTCAAATATAAATTAAGCTTAATGCAAATTTTCAAGTCTATAGGTCGGTTCGTTTTCGGGATATTGTTTTGACTGATATCAAAATATTTAAATTTAGACAAAATTTTAAATATTTCAACCCTCAGGAGTGATATATTTCGATAACTTTCAGCGAATTACTTATGTTTTAATATAACAAAATTAAAATAAGTGGAATACAGTGTGACAATATAAAGGACACAGAGCGTCTTGGGTACCATATCCTAAATAGCAAAATTACCGCACTTATCAGTACAAGTTAATGGTAGGTAAAGTTTTAAAATTTAAATTTATGTCTATTGTCGTATAAATTATATCATTATACAATCAATTATTTAGAGGAAATATGGGCGTAAACTTTGAAAATGATTTTGAGATTAACATTTAATTTGAAGTACCATGGCCATCACCTATAAAAACAAGCTAAGCACTGAAATTAATTTTACGAATTAAATGTTACAAAATAATTGTTGTAACCTTTATAATGTTTTCAAATAATCAAGACTGTTAAGTTTTCTAATAAACTATTTTAAAGCAATACAAAAATGAAAATAAACTTAGGCTAATATGCATTTTTAAAGTCATTATGCGAGTTACTTTATCTTCATAATTGTCGAAGTCGTTACGTTTTCATATTAACATTGACTAATGCAACGTTTTAGGAATCAAATCTGATATGACCTTTGTCGATTGAAAACAATACTGTGTGTTTAATATATTGTGTTTTTTTTCTACGAATTCAAAAGATTGCCTCCACATCTTCAGGTTCCAATACGAAATTGTTCGAGGCTCTTTAAAAAATCTAGTTTGCAATGTAAACTATTTTATTTCAAAGCTAATTGAGTTTTACAATTCTATGTATAAATTAAAGATTATAGTGTAAAAAATTAAAGCACTCATTCATTAACACGAGAAAATATGGAATAGCAATTTATCGTAGAATTTAATATGTTTAAAGTAACTACCAGAGCCGTAGTTTATATTACAAATAACACCTATAAGGTTAGATAGGCCGTCAGTTCATATCAATTATATTAATAGTTCCCATCTGATTTTGCAGTAGATTGATTTTCCTGACAGAGTGTGATGAAAATTATATCCCGATAAATAATTTTTATTGAAATGTTTTCTACCAAGTAGATACCCGGAATTATTTCCAAATATGGAATTTTCATTTACTTTCTTAAGAGTAAATTATCATTAATAGTGTAAATTAAACTACAAGGTGATATTGGAATCTAAGAAATTGTTTCTATACAATGTATAATTTTCCAATCGCGACAATTTCTAGTCTCTTGTAAAGTGGAAAATGAGCTCTGGGGGTAATCTCATCACCTAATTGAATAAAGTAAAAGATAAAGACCATAATTCTTCTCAAATCTGTACAACACCATATTTAGAAATCATTCAGATTAAACAAATTAAAGCAGTACGTACTGAATTTAAATCCTAAATGAGCTAAACATTTACTAATTTAAAATTATTTTCAATATTACACTAGTATAAAATGCCTGAAAGATTTCTCTCAGACACATTTAAGTAATTATTCTCTTGGTAATCTTTAACCCTTTATATAAAATATGTAAGAATGGATATTAAAACCTTTGGTAATTTTGAAGACGATAGTTGTAAACTGATTCTTTTTGTACACTTAGAGTACTGGTAGGGATTTAAAAACCATAAAATCACAAGTTCTTACCGGTCGTCCACAAAAAATACGATAGTTATTTGTTGGTCAAGATAAAACAAGAAAATAAACTTATTGTAAAATTCATTAAAAATGATAATCCTTTCAACTGCAAATGGATCTGTTCTACTGTATTTGCTGTTGTTAATTATCAATAAATCTTAAGATGTAAATAGTTGATTTCATTAAGAAGAATAATCAAAGAAAAAACTTTGAATTGTAAATCATAAAGTAACTCGTCTATAATTCCTTGTCTCGATCCTTGTTTTCGTCAGCTTACTGCGTGTTGAACGAATTGAACATTAAAACGAACATTGAAAAAGTCCTGGTCCTTGTCAAGCTTTTGGTCATCGCACTTGTTCCAGGTCGTGCTTCTGATAACCGTGTGTTCAACAAAATTTTGTAAATAACACTATTGAGTTTAACAAAAACTTTGTGGTACCTGTTCTTTGTTCTTTCTATGGATATTTAAAATATATTAATATGTACACTGTTGTATTTTTCATCTTTCTTTTTTAATGCTTTTCATCTTCACTTACTTGTTTACGTATCCATGGACCTAATATTAATATTTAAATCGAAATTTTTGTATCAGATCTACCCGAACAAGATACATTCTATAGAGATAAACATGTTTTATTTCTCGTCTTATATTCTAACGTCAAAGTGATAACTTTATTTTTGAATAATCTTAGATCCGATTATTCCAGGAACAATTACTTCGACATTATCTGTTCCATGTTCATTTCAAAATAGTATATTTCTTCAACGAAAAAGAACCTTTTTTAGATTCGAGTTTTTCACTATTTGATGTCATCTATTAACTTAAATGGTCTACATAACATTTCTTATGCAGGACCTGTAACACACTTCTTTTCACAGGGTGTAAAGTTCCTTATAGCAAATAGTATCTTACTATAGCTAATAACTTATTTAAATAACAACATATAAATTATTTTAAAAGGTAGGGTTAGGAGAAGGATGAGGAATTAAAATAACTATCACTTTATTAATTTTGAAACAAGGTTTACGCCGATGTGCTGTGTTTAACTAATCAACTCACCTGTATCGCCGGCGGGACAAAACTTAGGGCTATGACTAATTTGTCATAACCCAATCTTAGGTCTGCAATTGTTAAAACCTTCTGTCCTAAAAACACTGTGTAGGGTTTGTAGTGTTGGTTTTTTTTTAACAAATTAAGCTTATTTCACTCTATACTCATTGAGCATACGTTAGATATTGAATTTACTTCTCCTGTACGTTTAAACAATATTAAATTCTTGTTACATTAATTTACATATCATGGTAGAGTAACCTTTTTAGCATTATCCTACGCATTAAAAATAAACTATTACTATTTATTCCAAACTAACAGTTTGTGGATATCTCTTTGTAATAACGACATTAATATCTACAAAACCCAGCAGGGATGCATTACTTTCTGGCTATTTTATACGAGTACCTTCCCAGTTGCAACTTACAACTAGGCAACAAACCACAAAAAACCGACTGTCGTCTACTTATGGACTCAACAAAATCTCGCCCAACCTTATGGCATGTCACAGAAGGCGGTTGCACACCACTAACCGCCAAAAATTCAAGGACTCTTGGGGTCCAAAGTTAATTCGACAGTCGCCTATTGTTTTTTTTTTTTTTTTTATTTTTTTTTGGCATGATGCCTGTTGGGAGTTAGTAGCGGTATCCGCTTTCTAAAAGTACACAGGTTCTTGGCTTGCCTATACAAAAAAGGGTGAGTGCCACCCCCCTACCTGTGCAGACCGGTACACCACAGCTGGCCTACCCCATCTTTTCGTTGGGACATATAGATATTCTAGTACCACTGACTAAAATTAATTTTTATTATTAGATCTCAGTAAGAAGGCGGTCCCTACCCCTAACCTCTACACCCTTGCCCAAAATTATCCTTGTCCACTCCAGAAGCAGCGCAAACGTTTCCCTTATCAGGAGGACTAGGTTACAATTTCCATCATTAAAGCCCAAAAACTTCTTTTTTCTTCAAAATACTTTACCTCCACTATAAAAAAAATCAATTATTCTTTATCTGAAATTTATACTAATATGATCTCAAACAAAAATATTTATTTTTTAAAACACATTTTGGTATAACTTTTTTAATACATGAGTCGTTAACGACGTCCCGTGGGAGTAAGGCCTTAGTAAAAACACAATAAAGTGTATTAGATAAGTTGGAGACTTTATTTACCAAACACTTTCATTTTAGAAAAGACATGTTTATTATACTCTAATATGATTTCATTCTTTAGTGAAAAATCTGCAAAACAGGTATCATGCAGTGGGACCCGTCAACAATCGTTTAGCCATCGCTTTTACAGTTTTACCTTTTTACAATAGAACATACCTTCTTCTACTTTGCTTTACCTTGTCCACTATAAGATAACGTTCCTATCAGGTCCACCTACGGAGTGGGTTTGCATCAGCCCCTCCTTTCAAGTGCTCTTGTTTTGTGGCCCGTTTCAGTAGTTGCTTTAGGTAGCGACGTTCCCAAATTTTTGAAGTTAAAGCCTGGACTTCACACTTCTTCGGGAAAACTGAGACTGTCCAAAGAGTAATCTCCTTGGAGAGCGAGCCAGCCAGGAAACCAAGGAGGCCCACGAAGAAACCAAGCTCATCAACACGCATCCAAAAAGCCAGAGAAAACGTATTGTGGGAGTATACCACCGCGTTTTCCATGAAACGCCTATCCTGTAGTTCGATATATTATTGTCCATCTAGATCAGACACCCTCCCATCATGTCCCTGATTGTAATTGCGCAATACGAATTCGTGCGCATGGCTTGAGGAATGGAAGCTTTCTTTCTTTCTGTCATTGAATATCTCTTAAGCTTCACCAAGAGAGAGGCTCCACACCATGCTCATTTGATAATAATGTGTTCAAACACACTTTGTTTATTCATTCCAAGCAGACAGCTGCTATGTTATGCTGACTTGTCAATTGTAGCTTTTCCAAAGTTCAGATCCTCTTTCTTCACGAAATAGACATCATTTTCCTTTGTCTATTTATAAAAGGGCATTTTCTCTGTTCGGTTTAGCCCGGGACGGGTTTATACCTATTGGCTAGTCATTCCCAATTCGTTCATCAACCTAATTTACTACAAACAGGTGTATCTTCATGGTTTTTCAATGTACTTCGAATTGAATCTCTGCCTCGTGCTTCTGGAGCTGAGAACGGACGGCACACTCGGTCTGGGTCAATTAGAAATTCTTCCTCTCCCAGGATTCTTCATCTGGTGATATTGTGAGGGTCAATCATTCAGGTCGGGGAGGAACAGGCCTGACGGCGGTATTCTGACGCGAGTGTCTTCCAAGGCTTCTAAGATCTCAGCTAGCGTAAAGCGGGACTGTCGAATCCTGGAAATAAAAACTCCAAAAGTTAAAAATAAAATAAAACATTTTCTGTTGAAAAGGCAGAGAACAAGTAAATGTTTAATAATGTTCTTTATGTACTAATATGTATAAACACTATTGAGATTTCAATTTGCCACCCATCGTGTGCTGCTATTTTACTTAGATAAACTTGAAAAAAAGGATTCAGTGCTTAGGTTTGAGGTTAGGGCCTATTGCTATGGGTTTGGTCACCAACGGTCACGATCTTTCGACCCACTAATAGCGTTTTTCGTCATGTAATAGATAAATAAGTCAGGTAAGTTTCAGTGAATCTCACTAATAAACATTTTGTTTACTGACATAATATTGACATATGTGAATCATTTCATCTCTATTAGATATCTGTCTATTTTAAAAAGGGACATGGTATGTATAAAAACTAACCTTTTGAAATGGAGAGCAGAACATGATGTAAATTGTTTTGAAACTCTCAATGGTAGCAGGACTGCGAGGATTAATAGTAAGGAGTGGCGGTAAGTAGGCCCCAAACCTTGTTTCTCAAGGGTCAATAGACTAGTACACTTCTCGGACAAAAAAACATCACAGACGGAATAGTACACGCTTTACATACAAAATGGTGTTACCAACCCGTATTTTAGATGGTTCCCGAAAACGACCCGTCTCTGTAGGCTTTTAATGTGTTTTTCTAAGCTTCTTTTTAACTAAGATAATAACTATATTTGTATTAGAGTGGAAGTCTCTTGAAACATCAAAGATTTGTTTATGCGCCGTTGGGCCTTGTAAAGTGGCTTTTTAATATATATATACATATAAAATATATTTACTTTATAAAAATACAGATATACAGAAGTATATTAATATATAAAGAATTGATAAATATAATATTCATATAAATATATCACAAAATATTACATATAATATAATATATATATTTAGCATATATAGGTAATATTATGCAAAGGACTAAAATCCTATTCTTCACATGAAATAATCTATTTCTTGACAGAAACCGCTTATATATCAATAAAAAGTCTCTTTGGTATTTTAATTTTATAGCATATATACAAATATTAAACTCTGAGATATGCGAACTTTTTTCTCAATTAAAAAGATTTTTTACAAATTACAAAATAAAGCGCAGTCAAAATCTTATTGGCACCTTTTCTACCCACTTCTTTTCTGAACTCATAAACTTAGATCTAATAAATTCACAATTTTTCAAATCCCACACAATCTGAACTATATTATTAGTTATCCTGCGGGATACATTTTAGTTTAATTATGAGAAGATGCGAAGTAGGTGCGTAATATAAAATCTTTAAACAAACTCACTCAGTAAAGGTCATGTTGTGAACCATACTTTCAACCTTTTATCAATAGCTGCTCACAGATATTTAGTGCACTTAAGTTATAACGCTATTTCGCAACCCATCGACAGTTTATAATGCCGACTCAACAGGGTTTACCTTCTGTACGTAAATTACTGCTCCTCCTAAGACACATCTGGCGGTAAAACTCAAGAAAACTCAACACTGACTCTCAAAATATTGTTTACAACCCATATAAAATAAAAAGAACTAAAATAATATAATAATATAAACCTTTTTAATACTGTATACTGTATCTTTCTTACACTCACCGGTGACAAGATTAATATAGAACTTTCCTAATACAATTTAAAATAACATAGACATTAATTCCTACTACTACAGTACATCCTCAACACAGCGAGTATTGTTATAAGTCTAAAAAATGTGCCCTGAAAAATAACTCTTGAACAAACTTATTGTAAACAGTCGGAATTGTTGTGCTTCAGGCCATCCCAGTCGAGAGCTTCAAGTTCTTAGGGTATTTTTCTAGAATATGAGCTCTCAGCTTTTAGGAGACGC
>NW_025784797.1:0-23974 GCF_021130785.1 Homalodisca vitripennis
CCACATCCAAGTGTATCCATAGAAATATTTTCTTAGCTTAATTTCATACTGCGCATTGAATTAGTAGCAAAGGGAACGTGGTCAATAACGATAGAAGCAGAAAACATGGCGACGATCAGATTTTTCATGACGAGGATAAATAAAATTCATAAGGTTATTTTACACTTCAATGATGTAAAAATAACAATATTCCTATAACGTATTAAACTCTTCAAAACTTTAGTGCTATTATTTTGAAATAGAAATAATATATTATTACTGCTAGGTCAAGAGTTTCATATAAAACCATTAGGAATGACACCCACGGTATAATAAGAATGTTATAAAAGGAATAAAATATTGTACTCTTTAAAACAGAGACGTTGTAGATTCATATCGTTTATACCTCAGGATAACTCATTATTATTACCGATGACCGATAAAGTATAACGTTTAATCGGGGTCAGGGATAGTTTATAAAAATATATAACCCTAAGACACCGGATAGAACAGTCGAGAGGGGTAAAATCCAGGGTTCGAAAGGGAGAGGTAGTTTCCAAGTTCAGCTCAGAACCGAATTAATGTGAAACCAAAAGCCGAAGCAAATACAGCACCGATGATCAACGGATCAACATGCTTTCATCATCGCAAACTCGGAAACGAAAGGGAATAAAGGGAAGGCGTCAGCATTTGCTTTAGGATGACTGTTCCACTACCTAAACGTCCCCTAATACGACAGTTGTTAGTTCAACTGAAGCTCGAAAACGAGGAACGCTGGAGCCAACTTACGACAAGCGACCCAGCGGCCAAAAAAGAGAAATTATAACTAAATAAATCTAAATGCGAACACTAGTTCGCTCGAAATCACACATAGCTCGACTAGAGCTCGAAAACTAAGGAAACGCTGGTGCCAACGTACGTCAAGCGACCCAGCGGGCCTCGAAAAGACAACGATAAACTAAATAAAAACTAAATGTAAACACTAGCTCGCTCGAAATCGTGCCTAGCTCGCCTAGAGCTCGAAACTAAGGAACGCTGGTGCCAACGTACGTCAAGCGACCCAGCGGCCTCAAACAGAAACGATAAACTAAATAAAAGCTAAATGTAAACACTAGCTCGCTCAAAATCGCGCCTAGCTCGCCTAGAGCTCGAAACTAAGGAACGCTGGTGCCAACGTACGTCAAGCGACCCAGCGGCCTCGAAAAGAAACGATAAACTAATTCAAAGCTTAACTAAATTACGTCCTGCCCGATGCTAAGGAACGCCGGTGCCAACGTACGTCAAGCGACCCAGCGGCCTCGAAAAGATACGATAAACTAAGTAAAACTAAATTAAATTACGCCTAGCCCGGAGCTCAGGAACGCTGGTGCCAACGTACATCAAGCGACCCAGCGGCCTCGAAAAGAAACGATAAATTGAGTAAAAGCTTAACTAAATCAAAGTCTCCTTTACTAGTAATAGAATCTAAATCCTATTCGTCCTGATCTATTTTCTTGCTACACCTTTATATCCATAATTATATTCCGTTAGCAGCTTAAGTACGTAATGTTGCGTACTTATCCTATCGTTAGTGACTAGGCAAGTTCAGGTAAAAGCGTGTTTTTGGCAGGTAAATAAGTACCTACTTACTTGCACCTTATCGTGGCGTGTGTGGGGGCAGCGACTCCGACTCGACGACTTCGACTGCAATCACCGACCGAAAGACAGCGACCGAGAGACAGCGACCGAGAGAGCGAGGAAGCCAGGCACACAGCGTACTTACGTACTGTAGTACTCGAGTCGTCCGCTGTAAGGCGCTTCAAGCCCTTGAAGCGAACTCCGGCGGATGTATCCTGAAACTCTGGCTCTTACCCGGTCGAGCCGGACCTCGTCAGCTGACGTCTCCTGCGTTGAGCTACTAGAGTATAATCGTAGGTGGAAGAAATAATAATCATAACATGTCATTAACTAAAAAATATTCTCCTCTCAAAAACATAATAAAAATTCCTTATTTACACACCCTATTAAACAATGACATGTTATACATCCCCCACCCACTTCGGGGGAAAACAAAATGAGAAAAAGTTAAAACTAAAGGCTTCTTCTGTAAAAACGTAAACTTAAACTGCAGATCGCTTCCTGCGTCGGGGGCCGTTACGTATTGAAGGCAAATCACTGCTTCCGGAGGCTATTGCCCTTTAATTTGGTTTCTTTGTAACGTTTTTCGCGTTTGTTCGGTACCACGTTCCATCAGGGTTCTGGAGCCTTACCCTTACTGGGTGTCTTGGGCGTTTGGTTTTCCATACGAGGGGGTTACTCCCACGGCCGTTCCGAAGAACTGACGAATGGTCATGAAGCCTATGTCGGGCATCCTCACAAGTCATCGTCGCTACTGCTGGGCTCGTTGGCGTCCTGGGTTTAGTGGCGGGTGGCTGACACTCGGATCTCCGGCGCGCTGCAATTTTCATCTTCTACCATCTTCTTCATCACTTTGTTTAGGGCTCCTTTTCGGTATCGTATCTCCATATCGTGTTGCTGGAGTTCCAACACCCAGCGGGCCAGCCGACCAGAAGGAGTCTCTATCTTTTTGTAACCATCTCAAAGCCTGATGGTCCGATTCTGCGATAAAGTGATATCCCTCTAGGTATGGGCGAAATTTTTTTACGGCCCAGACTAGCGCTAAACATTCTTTTTCTGTGACTGAGAATTTGCGTTCATTTCCCGTCAACAATCTGCTACGTACGCAATCACAACTTCTTTTCCGTTCTGTGTTTGTGTTAACGATGCTCCAAGGCCGTCGCCCGAGGCGTCCACTCTTAAAACAAACGTTTGTCCAAAATCAGGACAGGCTAGGAATAGTCGTAGTCGTTAATTTTTCCTTAAGAGTCTTGAATGAACTCTCCTGTTCTTCCGTCCATTGCCATCTAGTATCTTTCTTCAACAGTCTCGTGAGGGGGGTGGTCAGAGATGCGAAGTTGGGGAACGAACCTCCGATACCACGAGGCCATACCAAGGAAGCCTCTTAGAGTTTTCAAATTGGACGGCCTAGGAAATTCTACAATGGCTCGAACTTTCTCTGGATCTGTCTTAATGCCCCTGTCGTTCACAACGTGACCCAAATACTTCAGTTCAGTTTTGCAGAAGTGACATTTGGCAGGGTTAAGTTTCAGACCTGCTCTTCTTAGTCGTTGAAAAACCTCTTGAAGAAGCTCTAGATGAGCCTCGAAGTTAGGGCTCACGATAACCAAGTCATCCAGATAGGCGAACACTTTAGGTTCCAATTCTGGTCCTATAACGGTGTCCAAGAGGCGCTGGAAGGTAGCCCCAGCCGAATGCAAACCAAATGGCATGACGCGAAATTGGAACAATCCTTTTCCAGGTACAGTGAATGCTGTCAGCGGCCGACTTTCCTCTGATAAAGGGACCTGCCAATATCCGTCTTTGAGGTCGATGGTCGAAATATAGCGGGCTTCCTTGAGTTTTTTCTAGAATGGGGTTGATTTGTGGCAAGGGGTAAGCATCCCTTCACCGTGACTGCATTTAGACGCCGAAATATCGATACATACTCTGTATGCACCGGATGGTTTTTTTTGGTAAGTACAATCGGTAAGCTCCACGGGCTCAAAGACGGTTCGATCACTTCAGCTTCGATCATACGCTCTAACTCTTTTTCTAGTACAGCCTGCATTGCCGGATTTCTCGTATAGTACCTTTGTTTAATAGGTGTATTATCGATCAGGCGAATCTTGTGTTCAACTAGTGTTGTTTTACCCGTAACATCATCGAATTTAGGCAACTCCTCTGTTAGAAATTTTTCTAAGACCTCTTGTTCATCTTCTGATAGCTGATTCAATCCGCTAACATCCCCTACATCACTCCTCTTTAAGAAGATTATTACGTTCATGTCGCGTCTGGGAAGGGAAATCATATGTCCAGCAACCCCAAACGATGCAATCGAATCGACACCAACTATCAGGTCCGAAGTAAGTGACGGCAACGCAAAGTGCTTTCGAACGTATGCGTCGTATCTCTATAGGAGATCAAGCCTTCGAACGTATAATATTCTTCTAACGATGTCTGTGAGCCATCAGCCATCCGGATTTTCATCGGGCGTTTAAATGGTACATTTCCGTTTCTTCTCAAATGCTCAGCTAGTCTCTTTCCCACCATTGAAATCGTTGCTCCAGTATCTATTAGAGCATAAAATATGCTACCCGTAGATTTCTATTTCGATGTGTGGTTCTGCTGTCCATGTTTCTGCTGCTCTGTACTGATCCAGAAAAATTCGCTATTGTGCGAAGCCAACTCTGCCAGTCTTCTGGGGTCGTTCTTAATTTCTTCGGTTGGGACTCAGGTGACCCCTTCTCGGCTGAGTCCACCGACCGTTTCCCGTCTGGCAATTGCAAGCGGTAGTTTGCTATACCTTGTCGCTTACAATAAAAACACCTCAAGGTCTTGGGCCTCTGGCATTCTCAAAAAAAATGCCCCCTTTTTTCGCAGTTCCAACATATGGTGTCGTCGCGTATACGCCTTCACCGTGTTAACTGGGGTTTGGAACCTCACGTTAAGCTCACGTTTATCTTTTTGAACGTTAGGTTTGACAATTTTGGTTTCTGTCGTCCGTCTTTGCGTGTGGTTCGCCTCGCCATGAATGGTGCAACTCATTTCATTTTCTACTTGAGCGGGTTTTGTCTTTGTAACGCCTTTCTTGCTAACCGCAGACGCTTCGTGAGATTTATCACACTTCTTCTTTGCATAGTATGCCGTCTCTGGCACTAGGGCGAGTGATGGCAGTGGAGGAGGCCGGTAAGTGTTTCGGGCCCTCAAATATGCTTCATACTGCTCAGCCTGGTGAATCATATCCGATATGGTCCTACATTCTTGTCGTTTCATCGTAAGTTTATACTCGAGACGCAATGTTTGAATATAAAATATTGAGTTTTTCGTCTAGTGTTAACGAACCTCTTCTGCGCATTAATGTCATTAAAGCTACGACAAAGTCTTTAAATTGCTCCTCTTGACCTTGTGTACGCTTTCCGGATCTCGTCGTCAAGATTTTGTTTGTATCCAGGAGGAAGAAAACTGTGTTTCAAAGTCCCTCCGAAAATCCACATAATTGTTCCATAAGTCCTTATTGTTTCCTATACCACAGGAGTGCAGAGTTTTGGAAAATCTCTGGCAAAGGCTGTAAGGAATATCGTTTCGTTCAATGCCGTACGCGTCGAGTAGTTCATCCAATCTCTCTAAGAACGAGATCGGTCCTTTCACTCCGTCAAAACGAAGATTCCATTTCCTTACTAGGTTGCATAAGTTATGCGAGTCATTCTGCAGATCGAAACAACCTGGTCGTTTTTGTAGTCCGACCCGGATTCGTTTGTGTGTACGTCGGAAGTGGAATAGTCCGGTAACATCAATTGGTGGCTATGTACTACGTTTGTGTGCGGAGTTCCCATCGTGCCATTAGCTGAAAGCTGGGATTCTCTAGTGGTTTTTAACGATAAAATCATTTCCCTTAGAGTTTTGCTGTCATCGTTAGGAGGGAGTTCCAAGAATTTCACGAAGAGCCATGCTTTCGTTTTGCTCGTTGCTGCTCAGTACCCTGTGGGTGTGAGATACGGAATCGCCTCCTAATACGCCCCGCATAGTCCATCCGTATTATTTTCGTTCTCGACCTCACGCTCATGAAGTCGTTAATTTATCCGACCGTAAATATGCTACGTATCGTTCCCTTAATTCGTCGAATTTTCCCTCACTATCAAGATTGTGATTTTTAATAATTCGTTACGTAGTTGGGTTTTGTCCTAAGCGATAGACCCATCCAACATATGGGTCATTTTCCGTTGGGGATTTATCTTTTATTGTTTCCGGTTGCCTAGTGGGGGACATTAAGTGTGGCAAAAGGTCGAGTTTCTGTTGACAAAGGTACAGGCGTATCTTTATCACCCTTAGTACCGTTAGCCTTATCTAAATCGACCCTTTTGTTTGAGGTTGGCAAAATATAAAATACACCCAATAGCCAGCGTAAAACTGCAAAGAACTTGCAAAATATAACGTTTTCAAACATTTTAAACTAATTTCCTTAAATAATCAGAAAACTAAATTAAATTTTCAGAAAAACTATCGTTTAATTTCGTCCCTGTTCGGGCGCCAAAATTTATAACGTTTAATCGGGTCAGGGATAGTTTATAAAAATATATAACCCTAAGACACCGGATAGAACAGTCGAGAGGGGTAAAATCCAGGGTTCGAAAGGGAGAGGTAGTTTCCAAGTTCAGCTCAGAACCGAATTAATGTGAAACCAAAAGCCGAAGCAAATACAGCACCGATGATCAACGGATCAACATGCTTTCATCATCGCAAACTCGGAAACGAAAGGGAATAAAGGGAAGGCGTCAGCATTTTGCTTTAGGATGACTGTTCCACTACCTAAACGTCCCCTAATACGACAGTTGTTAGTTCAACTGAAGCTCGAAAACGAGGAACGCTGGAGCCAACTTACGACAAGCGACCCAGCGGCCAAAAAAGAGAAATTATAACTAAATAAATCTAAAATGCGAACACTAGTTTCGCTCGAAATCACACATAGCTCGACTAGAGCCTCGAAACTAAGGAACGCTGGTGCCAACGCACGTCAAGCGACCCAGCGGCCTCGAAAAGAAACGATAAACTAAATAAAAACTAAATGTAAACACTAGCTCGCTCGAAATCGTGCCTAGCTCGCCTAGAGCTCGAAACTAAGGAAACGCTGGTGCCAACGTACGTCAAGCGACCCAGCGGCCTCAAACAGAAACGATAAACTAAATAAAAGCTAAATGTAAACACTAGCTCGCTCAAAATCGCGCCTAGCTCGCCTAGAGCTCGAAACTAAGGAACGCTGGTGCCAACGTACGTCAAGCGAACCCCTGCGGCCTCGAAAAGAAACGATAAACTAATTCAAAGCTTACACTAAATTCGTCCTGCCCGATTGCTAAGGAACGCCGGTGCCAACGAACGTCAAGCGACCCAGCGGCCTCGAAAAAGATACGATAAACTAAGTAAAAACTAAATTAAATTACGCCTAGCCCGGAGCTCAGGAACGCTGGTGCCAACGTACATCAAGCGACCCAGCGGCCTCGAAAAGAAACGATAAATTGAGTAAAAGCTTAACTAAATCAAAGTCTCCTTTACTAGTAATAGAATCTAATCCTATTCGTCCTGATCTATTTTCTTGCTACACTTTATATCCATAATTATATTCCGTTAGCAGCTTAAGTACGTAATGTTGCGTACTTATCCTATCGTTAGTGACTAGGCAAGTTCAGGTAAAAGCGTGTTTTGGCAGGTAAATAAGTACCTACTTACTTGCACCTTATCGTGGCGTGTGTGGGGGCAGCGACTCCGACTCGACGACTTCGACTGCAATCACCGACCGAAAGACAGCGACCGAGAGACAGCGACCGAGAGAGCGAGGAAGCCAGGCACAGCGTACTTACGTACTGTAGTACTCGAGTCGTCCGCTGTAAGGCGCTTCAGCCCTTGAAGCGAACTCCGGCGGATGTATCCTGAAACTCTGGCTCTTACCCGGTCGAGCCGGACCTCGTCAGCTGACGTCTCCTGGCGTTGAGCTACTAGAGTATAATCGTAGGTGGAAGAAATAATAATCATAACATGTCATTAACTAAAAAATATTCTCCTCTCAAAAACATAATAAAAATTCCTTATTTACACACCCTATAAAAATGACATGTTACAAATGGATTATATGAAGTCAGAATATTATTATCTTAGCGTTAAAGCTCATTATTGTAAAAAGCCAACGTATGATATTTGAAAATAAAAAAGGATAATTTTTCTTATAAGTATATTAAATTAATATCCTTATAACAATTGCTGTACTAAATATGCCTTTTCAATATAAAGATATACATAAGGAAAATAACGCAGGAGCACTAGGTTTTATAAGCCTTTATCTTGCTTAAACAAATAATACTTTTATATTCGGGTCCTGGTCTCTTTGTACGTAGCTAGTTCCTAATAATGTGGTTTCTTTGTCTGGTGTTTCTTTGTTCGAATAAAATCTCCATAGATAATGTTCCCTATCTAATACAATTTTCTTTTACAGTCTCTTGTCGTTTTGAAACAAAAGTGTTTTAAGTGCTCGGGTATCTATTATGTATAAAGAGATAAATTAACATTCTTTGTGTTCAAAACAAATTATACGTATCAACTTAAAAATTATCATGTAATGTAGAATCATTGAAATAATAGTTGAACGTAATAATTAAATATTTACTTAGATACAATATAAATAAAATATAAAAAACACAAAAATGGTGAATAACAGTGAACAGTATTAAATAAGTTCTTATTGAATTTCCCAATCTAAATATTTTTGCAAATAATGAAAACCCATGCAGTTAAACTACAAAAGCACGCATATGCTGAAACGGGTAACTTGCCTTCTACAATTTTCTTTCTTATAACGTTGTGGTGAAAAATAGCATTGTAGTTAAATTTGTAAACAACCTTAATATACTCTTATGCTATTTTAAAATGTGGCATTATTAACGTTTGAAACCTAATTATCTCAAAACGTACAACACAGTTTTTTGACTAGGTTTATGGAATTGCAGTATATCAATACTAATGTTAAATCCAATTTAGTTTTAAAAAAAGACTTAAATGTGTCATTTGACAAGATTACCTCAAGAAACATTCCATTTGCATACTTTAACTTTTGTATGAAACTTCATTTATAACATATACAAAAGTAGAACTCTATGATGTTGCTTAATTGAATTAATCTGGGTGTCATTTAAGCATATTATTTAGTAGGCTGACACAATTTAATGTTAATTCTATTATGAGGCGTATGTAAACATGTCTTTGTCATCTGATTAACTATCTGTCAATAATGAACGACAGCGAATTTGTCTCAGCGAAATCTCGAAATCTATTATGTAACTCCTGGTGGGGCGTACTCTTCCTAGCAAGTTACAAAATAATATAAGTAGCTGATATGTTAACTGAACGACAGCGAATTTGTCTCAGCGAAATCTATTATGTAACTCCTGGTGGGGCGTACTCTTCAAGAAAGTTACAAAATAATATAAGTAGCTGATATGTTAACAACGTGATCATAAACATTTTGCAATGCCAGGTATTTCATATTGAGTTTTGTTGGTAATTGAAATTTTTTATTAAAGTATACACACAAACAGAACGTTTGAGGTCCTGTAATCATCCTGAGAGCCACACATGGCGTGCGCAAATAATTTTTGTGTGTTAACACCGAGCAGAGATGCTAATTAAAAATACAGTGGAGCAACACATCATGTCTCTCAATTTGTACATTACAATATAACTATCCTAAATATGAAATAAAAAGTTGAGTAATTCATTTTTACTCCTTCTTGTGAATCGATGCTCTCATTAAAACATTATTACAAATTAGAACTTATATATATTTTTTACTTAAATCACATAAAAATGTTCAGTTTAAAATTAACTGAAAATACATCAACACATAACAAGCTCAGAGACTTTGATTCGATTGGTATCGTGTGAATAGCAAATTGCCCTATATTGGAGCTGAGAGCGCAGAGAAGATCGAATTGAATTGACACACATAACCTAATAACCCGTAATGACTGCTGAGTGTGTTGGCCGAGCTATGAGACTATGTGTTTGATAAGTAACATAGCTTTTAATTTCTTTGTGTTTTGAGCCACCATAAAGTGTTAGAGTAAGTCATTACTGATTCATAGCTGTTTGCAGAGTGTTATAATTTTTTTTCTTTCCTTATGCAAGCTACCTACAGAACTGCGTTCACTGGATTACCACTATTTAGTGAATACAAGTCTTTCTATAACATAAAATTTGTAACATTCAGTTTTGTTAAGGTGTATATTATTCTAAAAAAAATAATTTCGCAACTAATTATGACTAGTTGTTGCTTATTGCTCAATTACTGCATGACAGAATTGTTTAAGTTTGGACCACTTAACACAAGAAAATTCCTTTGATTACTTGGTAATTGTTGAATCTAGTGGCTTCTTTTAATGCAGCGTCTGGAGTATGACGCTGTATCAGAACTAATTTCTGGAATCTGGAGTCATGTTTGTCTGAAGAGATTCTAAACGTCAGTGACAAAGGAAGGTCAAAATAAACAACTACATATTTTCTACATAAGACACGCCTAGCTACAAAATATAGTGTAATGTAGTTGAAGAGGTATTCTTTTTTGCCATATCAGATGCACAATTGATTGCAATAAGATGTTTTAAGAGGAAGGTGGCCTTGATCAAATATCAACATTAACATTAAATGAACTCTTCCCTTTACATTACGAAAAAGTTATGGTGGTTTAGCATGTATTAGATATAAAAATAAAAATAGTTACCTGCACTAATTCAAACTAAAATTGTTATGTCCTCAAAGTTTAAGTTTATATAGTGGACAACTGAAGAAGACCCTTAATATCAGTCCTTGAAACGCTATGTATCGTACCATTTGACGTTGTCCTTCTTAGTTATCCCATCAAATTACTCATTATTAATATGGGATTCAAACACAGGGCTTAAAACTTTTTATGGTGTAAAATAAATTCACATTACTGAAGGTTTACAATCTTAGCTGTTACCATAAGAGTTACCAACCTCTTCATTGACCGACTTTTTTAAATACCCCAGACCTTGGATGGTGAACTAATTTTGGCGACAGTTGACGTGGAATCACTGTTCACAAATATTCCTCATGATGATGGAATAATAACTGTAGAAACTTTTTTTAATTTAAGTCCTAGGAATTCAAAACCTTCAACTTCTTTTTTATCTGCCCTAGTAACGTTTATTCTTACTATGAATAATTTTCAGATTTAAAAACCAATTGTGTTTACAAATAAAAGGAACCGCAATGGAAACCAGAATGACATCTTTATATGCAAAATTATTTTTAGGACTTCTGGAACAAAAATGTTTAATATCTCCTAAATTTTAAAACGTTAGATTGGTTACGATTTATTGACGATATTTTTATTATTTCAACATGGCATGGGTAGTTTAACACATTTTATTAAACAAATTAAATTTCTTTCCAGTTTTAAAAATTCACTTTCAATATTTTCTAAAAATCTTGTTACGTTTTTAGATGACGATTGTTCTTAGACCAGGGACACCTTAAAAACGAAAATCTAACTCAAAGATTCAAATTCAATACAATATTTACATTATTCAAGCTGCCATACTTGTCACGTTAAATAGTATATTCCAAAAAGTCTAACTATTAGAGCAAATAGACTTTGCTCTAATAAATTGCGATTATGATTGTCAAACTGAAAAATTAAACAATATTTTTAGAAATAGAGGATATCATTAGAAATTTGTAAATTATAAAATAACTCCACTCCTAGGAACTATAAAAAACCAAGGAAAATTTATAACTACTTACTATCCAGGGCTATACAAAATTAATGGTATATAGTAAAAACAAGCACACAATATTCCTAAAAACTTTACTTGTAAACACAACATATATTTACTAATTCACCTAGAGTAATTTTTTTAAAAGCCCCAACATTTGAAAAGCATATTATTAATACCTAAAACTACCCTATGGTAGCCTCTGATGACCCTAAACTCAAAGTTTAAAAATACCTTTTGGCTGTGAATCCTTTTTTAAGCCTCGCTGCGAAACGTGTAATTTAATAATAAATTCAAAACATTTCTGTAGGCAGCACAATGAAAAGAAATTATCCAATAATTGGTAAAATGAATTTGTGAATCCAGCAATTGTCATATACCAGTTGTCAGGTAAAGACTGTCCGAAAGAGTAAATTGGTCCACTATAACTCCATTGCACATTAGAATGAAACAAAACAAATCGCAGTGATACAAACCTGAAAATTAAATCCAATCCTATTTCGGCCCATGCAATGGATCATAAAAAAAGTTCGTTGAATGCTTTTCTTTAAAAAGTATTAAGAAAAAGAAAATTCAGAAACCCTATAAACTTAAAATGAATTATTTAGAAATAGCTCATCAGAGGGGTGCTACAAAATCCCGGAGAGTTTAAATTTAAGATATGGATAGCTGTGTGTATAAATTACCCTTTAAATTTTAAATTTGATTAATTTCATAAAATTACACATTAAAACTACAAATGTAATTTATAATTAACTTTATTATTGTTTGAATTAAGCAAACAATTATTTAGTCTTCTTTGTACCTAATTCACAATTGGTTTTATTAACACATGATGTTTCTGATGTGTTTATTATCTTTTGTTGATATGTTTAACTTATTTACCTATAGCACTTGAAAAATGTTTTTGTTAAGACGAAATATAGAGGAATTTTGATGTTTCTTTTTCTCAATTTCTTATTGAATATATATGTATATATTGAATACATCTGTATTGAATTACAATTTCATCAAGTAATCACTTAGAAAATACTTGATGATATTTTTTAAGTATTACATCTGTAATACATTTGGAATTGAATTTAAATTAGAAACATAAAAAATCCCAAAAAGGTAATATTGTCTTACTACTTTATATTTAAACTACGGTACTATGGTGTTGCCTAGCTAATATACACGGCGCTACACTGTAAGAGAAAGAGAAAGAGAAAGAGAAAGAGAAAGAGAGAAAGAGAAAAGAGAGAGAGAGAGAAGAGAGAGAGAGAGAGAGAGAGAGTGAGAGAGAGAGAGAGAGAGAGAGAGAGAGAGAGAGAGAGAGAGAGTAGGCGGGAGGGATTGAGAAAGAGAGCCTTAGTTCTACCGCATGCAACGTGATGAAAGTGTTAAAATTTATAAATCAAACTTATTTAAGGGATCATGCTTTCAATATTTACAATCAAATCGGTTGTTCCTAAGCACACTGCGTTAGATGGTTATACAAAGTTTTATTATACATAGGATCATGAAAACAAAACTATTTGTATTTATAACTAGAATAATTTATTAATAAGTTATAATTCTTCAAAAGAAGAAGAGAGAATCCAAAGTATTCTCTAACACACGTTATTGGCAAGTTTCCAATAATTTTTGTAACTTTCAGATATCAAATTGCATTATTAAGTAAGGTCGTTAGTTATACATGTTCCTTTGCTCAAATTTCTTTTGTTATGAGTTGTATTCTTTTTAACATAAAAACACCCTATCACTCATTACAACCAAAGCCTGTAATTGTAAATTTTATTTTATTTCTAATATATAAAACCTTATAAAACTCTCCATTTTTCCAAATTGCCATTATATATTTAATTTCCCTCTAATCAAGTAAGTTTATTCGATTACTTATTTTGGTAATATAGAAAATTCATTGAATTAGGAGCTCGTCGTCTTATTAGACAAAACTATTGCAAAAAAATATAATATACTATTGTATATAAATTCCAAAACTTTACAATTATATATTTAGTTTAATGCAATATTGGCAATGTTTAGTTTTACATTTAAACATAAATAAATCCTGAGAGTTAATACTCTTAAGACTGTATTGGTAGGCTAATAATGTAATGCTAATATTAATCTAAACAAAGTTAACATTCAGTTGTTAACTTAGGACGTTGTGTGCAAGATGCAAATTTTGACTTCCACCTAACTTACATTTGAAGTTCTGCGTTCTTTATAAAAATGTTATAGTAGATAGTAGATAGTAATTTACGAAAACATAATAATTATTAAAGGGCACTTCCAATTTACATTGGTGCACCTCACTTCCGATAGTGGAGAGAATATATTAGACACATCATTTGTTGGCCGCCTGTTGTTTGTCCGTAAAGTATTTCTGCGATTTCTTACAAAATCTGTAACTGTAGATATATATTTTTTGGCCACTGTATTTTTATTTGTTCGTCTTTTTGTTGCCCCTAAACATGAAACTATCCTCTCAGTAGATATTTATGGCCAGAAAAATGATGGAAGGTAAATTAGTGTAATTACAAGAACTATGTTTTTCTTTAAGGGAGTTGGTGGTTCATTAATTTTAAATTACTCAAGCTGTATAATATAGCAAGTAGTTAGCAAGTTTAAAATTGTTTCATTTTATTGTTTAAACATTCGTTAAATATATATATATATATATATATATATATATATATATATATATATATATATTAATATATATAATGTCATATACTATAAAATTTTACAAATAATAAATCTAAATGTGATCCGGAGACTATAAACCGTAACATATAACAATATCCGGGTTTTGTGGTATAGTTACTGAAGGTATCCAAATTATCTTGTTCCCTGTACAATAGCAAAAACATATACAAAAAGGTGAGTTTATAAAGTCTGTATCTATTGATCTCTATCAACAGTGAACGTGTAGTGAAACATGAGTTAACAATTGATGACTATCCATAACTCCCAAAACTAACTTTAGGCTACAGGTGCCGAGCGTCTCTTTGTTTGGTTCGACAAAACGCCTCGTCGTCAGATGATATGCATTACAATTAGACCTTTCGTCATTAAAGTTTGACGCCGTTATACAAGTGATTTATTGGCAATAAGCCTAAGTTTAATTGTGGGAGGAAACTTGAGTGCTACACATTCTACCTTCAAACTGTTCTAGGTTGTTAATTATTAATGTTAATTAATTATGACACTATAATTTACGAAAATTTGTTAGAAACTTCGTATAAAGTTTATCTCGAATAAAGATTATTACTTTAACAATTATATATATCAAAAAACTGCTTGGACATTTTGTATGGTTTACCATTATAAAAATTTCCAGTATTCAGATTCTGTGAACACTGTTCACATAATGTTGTACATTATAGAGGTTCAAGGAGGACCTTTAAGAAAAAGGGTAACCTACACAAGAAATTTCTCCGTTGCTTTACTGAAGCAGTCAACTTTTATGGTCAGTTACTTCCTCTACCACACCCATAAGTTTTCCTTATAGCGCTTTATTCCCCTTTCAAACTACATTCTTAATAGTTTCAACAGAGTGTTTTGATAGATTTTGTTATAAGCCTATTAAATGTCATTGAAAATTAAATTATATATTTATTTTATTGATTTTATTTCATTTTTTGAGAAGCGCTACCGAACAAGAAAACGTCACTAAGTTTACGGTTTCTTATAATCCTAATTTAATTTGCTGACAAATTGAACATTACTGTCACCCGATCAGTTAAGAGTGAGTGGAACAGCCTTGAAAAAGTGGATTATGTATTTTAACTAGATTATTTAACGAAGGATAACCTGAAGGTGACATTAATAAACAAACCTCATTCAATTTTGGGTATTTTATTATCTACTTAACTAATTTTAAGACATTAAAATTACAACAACAACCAATAATACGTAAATTCGGTGCATGGAAGCACCTAGTAATAGATTACATGGAATTGAACTGCAGAAGGTATAGTTTCCATTTTCTTCTATTCTAAGGAGTTACCTACCCACACAATTTGGACCACAAACATCATATGAAGCGTAAAACAAAGCTTCTAATAAGGTTACAGTGTTCATCATTCAAGGGTTCAAACAGCATGAGTAAGGCCCATCCACATTCTGGACTCCATACGGAAAAATGAAAAAGAAAGTAGAAAGGATTGTTTGTCTTCCCACACATCCTTATGGAGAAGTTTTGCTACATACAACTTGACATGTTATATGGGACCGATGGATGGATTTTTATTCTAAAGCAATGGAGAGAGTGGGTGCTACTCATGAAAATACAAATTTTAATTTGGGAGTATTTTGATTTTTAAATTTAAACGGAGAAGTTAGGGTTGTTTTTAAAGTAACAAAACTTATTTCCACAACTAGCTCTCTCCCAAACCTCCACATCCGAAAAAATTTAAACAAAGAATTTTAATTAACCATATTGGACTGTCCTTTATATTTCTGAGACAATTTGATTACCGTTAAAGATACTTTTCCGAAAGTTCTTAAAATAATTTAAATTTTTATTTTCCTTTTCTTTTGTTCGACTTTTATATTTTATCGTATTAATTATTTGGGAAATAGGTTTTTTAGTGTGTTGTTAAAGATCAGTTTTGATGAAATTAATATTTATGTTTTCGGCTTATACAAATAATTAATATAAACTTTTATTTATCAGTAATACTATTTGTATTTCACCATTTCAAAGACATAAAAAGTTAGGGCCTACTGAGTTTTAGACAATTGATGTAACTTGTAGAAATACATATTACCGACTTTAATTATCCTAATTAAAATAGATATCATAATTTCAGATAATAGTGTTTAGATAATAGTTGTTTATCCCAATTTGTAAATGAGGCGACATACCAATTTAAAGTAAGTCAAGATAAGAAATAATTGGCCACATTATTGGTATCTGGAGCGTCATTTCTTCAGAGGGCTAACACTGATTTCGATAAAATCGGTACATGTATCAACATAGGATTAGGCACTGGATTTGATACAGTCAAAAATCTTATTGTCGCAAACAAAATAGACGCTACGGTTGTGCTGAGGCCCCCCCAAAGTGGTGTAAACGGTATAACGAGGAGAACGGAAGCTTTGGAATGCGTTACAAATAATGTACACTGTGATATCTATTCGGTAAATGGTACATGTAATCAACATAGGATTAGGCACTGGATTTGATACAGTCTCAAAATCTTATTGTCGAACAAAATAGACGCTACGGGTTGTGCTGGGCAGTGTAACGTTACAAACAAGAAACGGCAAGCTTATAAATGCTTAAAAATAATGTCCACTGTGATATCTATTCGATAATGGTTACTGTCCACGAGTTAGGCGAAAAATAGGACAGGAGGTCTCGGAAGCGCCGCCCCTTCCCAAAAACTCGGAGAAAAGTCATTAAAAAAAAACAACCACATGCCACTAGTGGGAAGAGAAACAAAGCGAGACAAAATTTCCAGTAACATAGTATAATGATTATCTAGATGGGCTCAAACATTTTCATACGAAATTACAATTCAACTGCAGCACACGGATGCACCAGCAATAACACTTACATTTTTTTTTAAACTTTTAAAGATAACAAAAATAAATAGATAGAATTTCCAAATTGCAATAACATATTATTAAATAGAAATATTTGGTATATAAATAACATAAATAAATAGAAAATTTGGGTATATAAATAACAATAATTTCAGGTACGGCATGTAGGAATAAGTGTCAACTGCTAATTTTTATGAAACTGAAGGGAGGGAAAAGGTTGTAGAATTTCTAGAGGCCCCCCACACTATTTTTAAAAATGCTAATTTTGGGTTTTCAGGTTTGATAAGGCCAAAAATAAAAAAAAAAAGATATTTAAAAAGCCGGATTTTCGAAGGATCGGCGGGGGGCTTAGTTGCCTCACACGAATCCGAATTAAAGGATGAAATCCCACTCCCCTTCAGATCATGTCACTAAACATAAAATAAAACACTAGTTTAATATTAACACTGGCCCTCCTCCAGACATTAATATATATGCAGCGCTCAGCGCCTTCCATTACAAACCCAATTCTCCTCAAGTTCAGTACAAGAAGAAGGAAAAAACATTTTTAGGAATCCAAACCTTTGTTCAAGACGAATAGGGAGCACAGGGGACCACTCACAGTTGGATTAGACGGTACATTAGCGCTGGCTAGGGCGCGGGCATTCAGGTTTTAATTTACCAAATGCTGTTCCCATTGGGTAGACTCGCCCACGCACCAGTCAAGTTGACGGCACCTCACGGGGACCCCTATTGAATGGCCAACATAACCAGTAGCGATATTCAGAAGGAATGTTTTATGTTTATGTTATTATAATTATGTTTGCGCTACAAAAGAGTTAAATTTTAAAATATTTACATTTAAACTTAATTAAAAATAAACAATTCTGAAACTAAACAGTACCTTTTAGTGGGGAAAAAGGGCTATTGAAAAAAACTGTTTCCCGAAAAATAACTAACTCACAGGACTACAAAAGACAAAATGTATTAATAAGATACACTACTTTCAGTTAACAAATATTAAAATAGTTACATACAAAAAACAAATTTTCAAGAACATTTAAACAATTTACTTATAGGCTAGAACATCCATCTACACATTATTCAGCTAATCGGTAAACATTTACTGTGTACACAATAATTCACCGTATTTTAATCATTCTATAAATATTAATTGTAAATTGTAATAATAACTATGTAAATTTACAAATAATTAAAAAAATACATTATTTCCAAAATATACAATAAATTAAATTATAATCCGTTCACGCTACTATAAAGCCCAGATAATTCAACAATACAATTGAAAATCAAGGAAATGTTGCCAACCCAATTTTGCACGCATACACAAAAACACGACCGGTAAACACAAAATTTTGCAAAAGTCTTGTACCGTCTCTCGGCTTACACTAAAATATAATACAAGGTGATCTACTAAGTAAATAATTTTCTCCGTTCGCCGATACGGGATTATAAAATAGAAAGCACGGCGCCAAAATATAATATTTAAACATGGCAAAGTTAATATAAAGTAACAAAAATTTAGAACGTTACGAAAACAGGACTAGGATAGGAACACTTAGCGACTATGCGAATAACGTACACACAGAGAAACCACAATTTATAAAATAATTACATAAGCTACTTTTTTATTAAGCATAAATCAAACGAAATATGTGTCTGGGTGGGTAGAGAGAAAACCACCACCAAAACTATATAAAGGAGTGAAGAGAGAAAAACTAATTACCTGCCGAAAGCTAGGTAGGAATTTAGCCAGCCATGGGCATCAGGTACGAGTCAGGTCGAACAGCACCAGAGAATCCACCGGTCGCCTCTGCCCGAATATCAACCGGTGTCGGGAAACCGCTTGCCGATCAGTAGCCGCTGGACGGTAAAACTAGCTGGTCAGTAATTCAGTCCAAGGTACAAACCATCCTGACCTCCACCAATCAGCCCATTCCCAGGCAGAAAATAAATCAGTACTTTGACGGAGGTCACTCCCCCACCGACTGACAAAAAGTGGCCGAGAGGTGGGAAAAAATAATTAGACAAAAATGTTCCAAAAAACTTGTGAGGCACCTGGCGGCTCAGTACATGTTATCAACATAGGATTAGGGGCATGGAATTTGATTACAGTCAAAATCTTTCTTGTCGGAAACTAAAATAGACGGCTACCGGTTGTTAACTGGGCAGTGTAATGTATAAGCGAGGAAACGGAAAGCTTTGAATTGCTTTAAAATAATGTGTACACTGTGATTATCCATTTCGATAATGGTTACAAGTATCAAACATAGGATTAGGCACGGTGGATTTGATACAAGTCAAAATTCTTATTGCTCGAACAAATTAGATCGCTACGGTTGTACTGGGCCAGTGTAACGTATAACGAGGAAACGGAAGCTTTGAATTGCGTACCAAATAATGTACACTCTCGTGATATCTATTCGGTAATGGTACATGTTATCAACATTGGATTAGTCAACTGGCATTTGATACACTCAAAATCTTATTTTCGAACAAAATAGGGACGCTACGGTTGTATTGGGCAGTGCAATGTATAAGAGAAAACGGAAGCTTTTGATATGCTTAAAAAATAATGTACCACAGATGATTATACCATTCGATAATGGTACATGTATCAACAATAGGATTAGGGCACTGGATTTGATACCAGTCCAAAATCTTATTGTCGAACAAATTTAGACGCTACGGCTTGTACATGGGCGTGTGTTAGTGTAAACGGTTTATAACGAGAAACGGGAAAGCTTTGAATGCGTTACAAATAATGTACCACTGTGATATCTATTCGGTAATGGCTACATGTATCAACATAGGATTAGTCAACTGGATTTGATACAGTCAAAATCTTATTGTCGCAAAACAAATTAGACGCTACGGTTGTTACTGGGGCAGGTTGTAAACGTATAACGAGAAGTGAAACGGGAAGCTTTGAATGCGTAACAAATAATGTACACTTGTGATATCCATTCGATAATGGTACATGTATCAAACATAGGATTAGGCACTGGATTTTGATACAGTCAAAAATCTTTTTTGTCGAACAATATTAGACGCTACGGTTGTACTGGGCCAGTGTAACGTATAACGAGAAACGGAAAGCTTTGAATGCGTACAAATAATGTACACTGTGATATCTATTCGGTTAATGGTTACATGTATCAACATAGGATTAGTCACTGGATATGTATGTTTATCACTCCAAAATCTTATTTTCGAACAAAAATAGACGCTACGGTTGTAATGGGCAGTGTAATGTATAATGAAGAGAGGTAAACAGGAAGCTTTGAATGCATTACAAAATAATGTACACTGTGATATCCATTCGATGAAGTTCGTGTTGAAAATCAATTAAACCATTTATTAAACAACATAAAAACACGTTTTCTGACATATTTCAAAAATACAAATCAACAGAACATCCCCACCAAGTCCAATGCTCCCATATCATTCATTATACTAAAGTTTAATAAAACTTTATATTTCTCTAAATCTAATTCATAATAACCTAATCTCAGATGTATCAAAGTTTATATAGTCTCAAAATTAAAACACAAAACAAATAATTTTTTGTGTACCATAAAACTATATGCGTCTCTACAGGAACTTAAATTCCCGTTCATAAAGATTAGTAGTTACACCGATAGTAATTATGCCATATGAAATGTTAGGTATTTTATTAAAATAGACTGATTATTTATCATAAGTGTTTAAAATGGCCCTTTAGTTTATTATGATATATACTCATTTTCCACATAAAAACTGCTTAATAGAAAGAAATTCGATGGGCCAAAAAAAGTCCTCTTAAAACAGTTTAAACTTACTATCCTGGTCCAAAAAGTAGATTGTTATGAAATGTTTTCCTTCTTTTCTTTAAAGAGACAACTAAATTAAACATTCACTTTTTCCCATGAAAACAACGATTTCTGCCTACGGTTAACTAGCTCATTGTCGCAGAAGTTTAATACAAACTCGCAAGTCGTTTTGTTAATTTGTGTTATAGGCCATAACTGCAGTCTTATAAGTGGTTAACGATTTGTTAGCCAAAGTGTCCTTGGCAATAGTTTCAACATGAACCCCTTGATATGGCCTCTTTAAAACACTGGTTCTACTGCTAATAGGAATTTGTAAATAAGAGAAGTAGTTTTTCAAGATATTGTTATTTATAATTTACGTAATATTACTTTTTGTTAACTGAATAGATGTAGAAACTTGAGAATTTACCAATATTAATTAACATCTGGGTTTCTCTTTTTAATAATTAAATATTAAAATAAGTTTGAAGTGTTACAGCAAATAAGTGTGCCTGTATTATGATTTATATTATCGACCATTACGCTTGACTTTCAGAGTTTAATTTTAAACAATTAGGGATAGTAGTTTTTATTTTTATAATTAAAAATATCTTTTCAAGAATAACATGAAAAGTTTTAGTTTTGTAATATGGATCGATTATATATTGATTATGGATGATTTGTTTAGCGATTCTTAATCGCTAAGTGTCTCATAAATAAAGTATTTCTTCTTGTTCCATAGAACGTTTAAGGAAACTGGACCTTCATTCGTTTGCAACTTTCCACTCACTAATATATTAATACCTCTACTACTGCCTGTATAAGGTCCTGTTAAATGTTATTTATCAATCAAAATAACGTGTTCTACTTACCCGCAGATTTTCTACTTCAACTAAGATAATTTTTCAGGTTTATGAACTGACAAACTGATTCAGGTTGACTACACCCCTTCCAATTTGGACAAATAAAAGAAGCAAAAGAAATACATCTGAAGATTCAGCACTTAAATACAAGTAAAATACTTAATGCTTTTATGTAATAAAAATATCACTTTCTAGAATACAAAATGGGCATGTTATAAATATCGTAATATACACTAATTACGTTAAATAATACAAAACCTAATTACTCCAGATTAGTAAAATTTTTATCAATTATTTTTAATGGAGAAAGAATCGTTTATACTGGATATTATAGAGTGATTTTTTCTTAAATTTGTTGATTCTCAACACACCCTAATTAAAGCTGTTTTTCATTTAAATTTGCATACAAAATTTATATTGTCAAATTTTATTTTTGAACTAAGTTATACAGAATAATTTTAACCATTTAAATGTAGTTTTTCACAAAAATGTAAAGCGGTTTGTAACATATTTTGAAAAGATTTTCAGGTCGTTCAAAACAATTTATAAAAAGTTTTTATAAAATTATTTAACTTTTTATTAGACATTAGATGCGCAAACAGTTATTATTGTTCATTGTTATACATGGAAGAATAGTTGAATGTGTTACATTAAGACTTGAAAAATAACAGATTTTATGGTTGTAACGTTATTAAATAAAGCTTACTCGCTGATATTATTAAATTCTTATCTATGGACCTCTTAGAGGACAGAGCACGAGATTTACATCTACAACATAGTTCCTTGAGTCAGTATAGAATTAATTCCTTACGAATAATTTAAGGTTGAGTTGGAAATTTCGATGGCTTAATACATTTTATAGCCTGATGGATTGCTCACACTAGACATTTTAAATTGATATTAACTTGTATTCTTGAATTTTCATTAAAAAAATATGATGAATAGTTACTACAGCATCCTGACTGTGTTTATTCGTAATGCAATTAAAATGCCTGCGAACATCATTAAACCCGAAATCTTATATAATATCGAAACGCGGTTTTCAATCCAACCTTCTATTTTTGTCAAGGAAGTTACGTAGTTACACTATTCGTGCATTCTTGCATCCCAGTTAAATCGAGGTGAGATTTTAAAAGAGTTGTTACCATTTCGCCTCTTAAAAATATTATTTACAAGTTATTTGGATTTTTATAATTATTTATTCTGAATACTTATGTTAGCCACCTTAATATCATGTTTAAAAAACAGGGGGAAGGAGTTTTTTTGGCGCCATTAGATACCTCTTCGTTTTTCCATTTTCTTCTTCTTTTTACAATTATCTTTTAAATTATGCATTTGGAATAACATAAATAATAATTCATTGGGGTTAAGTCAGTTTGGGATTCAAAATTTTAAAAAATTTAATTAAACCACAAACAACCCATTTTGGCTGATGGGGGTTGGTGTTCAAAAGTGTATATACAATAAAAAACTCTTAATATATTTTCAATAACAAACATGCCAAAAAAGTTAAACCATATTCATCCTTACTAGTGGTAATTAAAGTTAATAGGGGGGTGGGGGTTGCGGACTTTTAAATACAACCGATACATTTACGCTTTATTTGGAGGACGTAAAATTTCCAATTTTTAATTCTTGTTTTATTTATTGAGAATATCATATATTACATTGAACCCCAGTGTCTGATAACTTCAACGGGTATAGGATTATTATGTAGATGTACCGTATACGGTTATAAATCATTACACAATAGGGATGTGTCAAGTATTTTTAAATCTACTTAGTTAGTTCATCAATTAGGGTTTAGACTTCGTTTATTATGCTAATTAACTTACCAAAAATAGAGCATTTGAGGTTATACCATTACTTAAACAATTAGTGAAACGTGTCATTCTGATAATAATGAAACTCATTGTTTTAGAGATATTTGAATTTATTTGAACCATAAAATAGAAAATATTACTCACTCTTATTATATTATAAAACAAGTCGCATCCTTCATTTATTATAAAAAAGTAATTTTTTTTTACTTTCACCATTAGCAAGAACAGATTTATATAAAACGTAACGATTGTAACGCAAGTGTTATTCTGGTTGTTACGCTGAAACTTGATAAATAATTATTAAAGTTTTAACGGTACTCGTAGTATCTCTCAGTTAAACTCTTCATATAAACAAAAACTCAATATTATTATCCTGGTACGGATTGGATAATGTTATTATGACTCGGGTTGTTACACACAACAATATCAGGAAAGATTTGTCTTATTTTATTAAATTTAATATCGATCAGCTGTTTAACACTCTGCTTGTTCCATTCCTATGATTAATTTTTTTTGTGTTACATTTCCTTTCCTCTCTCGTAGCATATTGGCCGGTGAGATTATTCATTTCCAAAGTAATTTCAATTATCAAAAGAAAA
>NW_025784798.1:0-10814 GCF_021130785.1 Homalodisca vitripennis
TTGTACGATTTTTGCTTTGTTTAGCTAATACATATAAGATGAGTGATATTATGTGTTCTATAATTCATTGACTAAACATTCACTAATTTGTTAGCATGTAAAAATTTACAACTTTTAAGATTAATAACGTTGTAAAAAATATTAGCACAGAATGGGGCCCATCGTTACAATATACATTTCCAGACTTATGTAATATTAGATTCTCTTGTAATATTTTACAACTGCAACTGACAAGGTTTGGGATTAATTTTCTTGTACAAACCACTTACTTATGGTTATCTTCTTGACTTTCAGACTTTTTAATTTGTTTAAAATACCTAAATTAGATTGTTTTTATGTATTATCATTGACAGGTTCTAAGTAGAATGTGACCCTAAATTCACTGTTATAATACTCTTTATAACAAATTGTTTACAATAATTAAATTTTAAAGTCGGTTGGAAAGAAAATGTAGATTTAAAAACCTGCAAGAACATCCCATGTTTTCACAATCTCCATTGCCTCAATTGAACATCTTCTCGGCAACATGGGGATACCTGTCCTTGGCCCAGAGATATATGGACATGAGGCGTTTTGCTCATTTTCATCTGAAAACATCATTATTACACTTCCAAAGCTTATGAAATATTTGAATAAGGTTGGCGACTATATGAGCAGAGTTATTCTACAAAACAACTTTGCATGTATTGACTCCATTAAATTTCTTCTTTGATTATGCATCATTTGGTGCTACTTCAAAAATTTAGTCTAAATAAAATAATTTTCTTAACAAAACATGTAGGACCGGTGTAATTTTAGGTCTGAATTGTTTTAAGCTTTTTGACTCTTTTAATTTAAAGTATTTTACTTTATAAATTAGAAAACTATGGAATAAGGGGGACAACCTCCATGATTTACTGAAATGCTTATTTGGTCTTGTCGGAAAAAACACAATTTGCTTTGTCTAAAAAAATGATCAGGGCTGAAGTCTCGTCTTTATGAGCAGAACTTTAAGTTGGGGTGTCCCCATGGTTTCATTCTTGGTCCATTGTTATTTTTAATATGTATGAATGACATTGGAAGTGTAAGTAATCCTTAACCACACCAATTTTTTATGGCTGATTACCACTTCCTCATTACTATATAAACACAAATTCTTTGGAAGGATATTAACTAAATCGTAGGGTTAATATACAATTTAATAATATAGGTGCAATACTCTACACATAAATTTTTTACATATCAATGTTTTTCCACAACACAATAAATCAATAGCTGTAAATTTTACTGCAAATAAAAGTGGTTTCTGTGAAATTCAAATATAGCTCTTGACAATTTAGTGATACAAACTTATTAATTCTACAAAACTTCTCGGACTGATTATGATATAAAGATTTTAAATTGGGATTATTTATATTTACTTTACTCTGTAATTAAAATTATTCTGAAGTAATATTTATGATTAGAAAACTGTTTTAATTCTGCGGAGGCAAAAAAAAAAATAAAAAAATCTTAAAATCGTATATTAATTTTCTTTTACTCACTATTAGGTTTATGGTAGTCAAATATGAGGAAATTCATTTAAAAAGAACATTAATAAGATTTTACGCAGTGTAAATTATAAGCAGATAAAAAGGCAGTACTTTATATCTCTGGTGTTGGTTATTAAATCTTTTGTGTGCAAACAGAAAAATTTCCAAAGAACCATCATATATTACTAAATTTCCTTGCTTAGTTTTGTATATACTGTCTGCTTTATAGGGCTAGTGTAACTTTAAATACCAAAACATCCACTAATGTAACACAGGTGTTGCAAACAATATTGTAACAAAAGAGCTGCGCTTCCAAACAATACTCATTAGTAACACTACCCCTTGGACCAAAATTATGAAATGCCAACTGCCAAATAGTTTAAGGATACCCATCATCCATTTTATGAAGTAGATGAATTTTTGGGGTTGCTTTATAGAAAATTTTAAATAATTATTGTTAATCTCAGGAACTTCTTTTACCAGTATTTTAAATAGAATTTTTCTATTTGTTTTAGTTTAATTTACTGACTTATTTTATAAATGGGGTGGGGGTATTTGCTAAAATTAAATTTCTTAAAGTAGTTTATGTAAGTTTTAGGGTTACTTGTATAAACTACTTGTTGTATTTCTAGTTTGAGTTAGATTATTATTTTCATTTTTGACTGTTGACTACCTAGGATATTAAAATAAACTTTATAAATATACTCAAGGATGCTTGTACTTGCACAAAAGTATTAAAAATGTTTTGGGGCCGTATTTTTGTTTATATGTAATTTCGGAGTTTAAAAACTATTTTACATACAGTACTCCTCTAACCCACAGTTCGTAGTCTCTTAAAAAGTCGTCAAAAACAAGTGTAGATATATAATATGTAGCAGGGAATTTTACCTTGTCATGCGAACCTTGTTTCGTGGTATGGCAGCCGGGGTCCGCTGCCTGTGGTAGAGGACGAATACAAGGGGAGTTGTTGTGGGGTCGCTTCACTTGTTAACACCATTGACAAGGTTCAGACGGGTCTGAGGCTTTATGAACCTTTGGCCCAAATCTTCTCGGACACCAGTTGCTGCATGGCTTGAGTCTCCCCTTTTTTTTTGCAACCGTCAATATTGGTATGAGAGTGGTTTGATAAGTCAATTGACTTTTTGGAAAATTCCAGTGATCTCACCAGAAGAAAATTCATCAGTAAAATTCATGGAGAGATATTGGGGGAACGATCGGAGAAAGCGTGTTGAGTTGGCTTCATGCTGTGGGTATCACAACTTAATGGGTACATCACTTTTTACACAAATATTTGGGTCATGAAAAAAAAACTCGGCGAGATGTATCTGGCTAAAAATGTGATTATATTAAAAAATAAAATGTTTTATTTGCTGAAAAAAAAATTTTGTTTTATGCCTATATGTCACTGGCCTACCAAAGTTTCAAACCACCAATGGATAGCGCTGTTCAGATGATATTTTTCTGGCGTCTAATTTCAAGTGCACAAGCTGTGTTTAATGAGTTTTTAAAACCATATGAAAGATTGTTGCCCAGGATATAATATACATGTTTTCCATTCAAAATTTATCATCGTCATTAGAATGAGTGTGAATCTTTCTGATTAGGCATCATTAAAATTACTATTTTACAATTTTATCAGTTTCTAGTTTTGCTGTATAGATGTACGTTTTATAAGCTATGGACAAATAATTTGCTTCATTTTAATAATCACAGTTCTTTAATAACAATATATAAAGAAAATAAAGTTATTCTTTCTTGTTTAAATAACTCTATCAGTGGTAATTAAACATTTGATATAATGTAATTTCAGTTTAGTATAAAGCAAAAACTACTGGTATCATACCATATCAGGCCACGGAAAGGACTATTTAAGGACAAGAAGTTTCTGAAACTCATCGAGTTCAGTGACAGGTATAGGCTGTCTGGGGAAAAACATAAATATTTGTAATTGGAAAGTGTTCTTAGTGATGTATGGATTTATGTTGATTTGTGAAGGCAGTTAAATGTTTGTCTAAGCATATCTTATGTGTTCAAACATATTTATTAATGTATGTAAGTGTGGGCTCCTAAAAAGAAACCCTTTATTTATTAAATTTGTGGTGTAAACATCTGAGCCAGCTATGAACAGACAGTAAAATTTAGTTGGGTTTTTGAATGGTGCTTATCCTTTTTATATATATCCATACTGCCTTCATTGACATTAATAATTTGTACTTCTTCTTGTTTCTCCCATCAATGCTAATAAATAAAAGTATATACTCACAAATGAAAGATGATTTTTTCAGATTTTACAGTTTAACTCTCTGCATACTAATCGTAACCGATTTCTTCTACAAGCTTCAATACTTTTCTATCTAAGTGTAAGGACATTACTAGCCTAGATAGTTACAATGCGTTAAACAATCTAACTTCTCTAAATATAAAATAAGGCCCTTTTGAAGGGGGGGGGGGCCCCTACATCTTATGTAGAGACTAACAAACTTTTTTCCGGCAATTACATTTAATACATATTGTAAAACAGCCTTTAATATAATATTGAAGAGTTTAACTCATTTTCTCTTTGATAACTTGAGGAGAAGAAAACTCAAATTACTGCTCGTATCTAGTATTTAATCTAACTTAAGTATATGCAAAAATGTGTGTGAAAATCAAAATTTAAAGCAAATTTGCAATTAGATTACTTGTAAACTTAACTGGTGAGGATCGGGGGAGTCGAATATTTCCTTGTATCGAGCAGCCATATGGAGGGAGAAAGTCTACCACATAAACTTGTGGAATAGTTGGGCAGATTCTTCCAGTGAGTGGACTTCACTCCAGGATCGGCTGGAGAGCCAATTTGGAGCTGGGTTTGGCATTTCCGGAGGATAAAACAATCTATGTCATTGTATTTGGTCATCCAGATAATCAACTAGAACATGTTTACATATCAAGAGTTAAAATAAGATTAAGTTAAATAGTTAAATATAATTTTTTATTATGTTGTCTACATAACACAATGTACAGTTAGTTATCTTAATTATCCTAATGGTAGATGACATGTCAACTTGTTTAAAAATAATTGCCCTAACCTCAATTAAATTGTACATAACTTTTAAGTTAAATTGTGTAGACAAGAACTTATACTGTAGAATAAAATTTTTTCATAAAAACATTGGGAACATTAAGCTATTAATAAAATAAATAAAACATATCTTGTTATAAATAACATATAGTAATAAGATTTTAAAACATAAAAATAAAACCACCCCACGCACGCAAAATGAACAAAGATGCACAATTTAAATAATTATTCTAACACTTATTGCTTTTCAGTCAAGAATTCATTCTACACTGTAGAAAGAAACCATTTTTACAGGCAAAATAGCCCTTCACTTTATTCTTAAAAAACACACGCAAACCATATTCTCTAATTTGACATCTCTTGAGGCACAAATTATTACACAAACGAATTCATCCATATTCAGGCAATTCTTCAAAGGCTTGTGTTTTGTGTAAAGGATAAATAAAAGTTGCAACTGGCGTTAGTGGTGTGTCTTGGTGGAAATAATTATGTATATTTGAGAATGAATTGATAATTTGCTAAGTTTTTTTTGATCATAATGAGTGTCTGGTATGCACAAAATTGATGAACAGAGTAAGGCAGTTTTAAGTCTTTTAATTACTGTGCTTGCATCTATGCATCATACTTAATACGGGTTTCTTTTAAGGATGATCTTTTTTGAAATTATGAAGAAAAGCCTTGTTTACTTCAACGTGAATCACTCCCCAGACATTCGATTGCCCATATGTTAGGTAGGAATTAACAATATGCATAGTAAACTGTGGAACAGTGTTTTTGTATCTACTTTTGAAGACAGCAACAGAAAAAAGATAATATGCCTTACTAAGCTTAGATTTGGATAAAGACAAGAATCATTTGCTGTCTTCCAAGTAAAGACTCCCATCAAAGTGAACTCCTAAAAAAGTTGTAGTTTTTGTTACGTTAAATGTTACTACATCAAGGGAAGGAGATTTCAGATTTTGACCTTTTGCAATAATTGGAGAAGAAAAATGGACTGCCTGGAATTTTCCCAGTGATAAGTTAATAGGACATTTGCTTTGAACCAATTATTCATTTGTTTGTTGTCAAGTATTCTTATTTAAAATATTATCTCTTATCACAGAGCTACATACAATGTCTATATACCAATTCAAATACAAATGTCTTATTCAATGATCTCCTATACAAATAAAAAGCGTCTTATAATGCAAGGCTTGAACTCATTTATTACTTTAAAAACACAATAAAATCATAAGTGTTGAGGTCCACAACATAATGTTGATCTAAATGGATAAAATTATGATAAGGTCAGGTGAGTTGACATGGTTTGTAATGATGGACGTGTTGGAAGGCATTGTGGGAGTTAGTACCTTTGGCGCCCTTCATTCGAGTGATCTATAGTGCTGTTTCATTTAAAACTAAGGGCATTGGCATGAGCCATTTTAAATTTTTTTTATTTTTATTTGGGTTAATTTTAGTGTATTGCTTACTTTTTCTGGATTTGCTCTGTAGATTTGTTTGCTATCGTGGTTAGCTATTACTGTCTGCAAAAGCACCAAAAGATGTGTTGCAAAGTATATTGATGCCAGGTCAGGCAGTTTATTTGAGAGTACCA
Source organism: Homalodisca vitripennis (assembly GCF_021130785.1). Lineage (NCBI taxonomy): Eukaryota > Metazoa > Arthropoda > Insecta > Hemiptera > Cicadellidae > Homalodisca > Homalodisca vitripennis. The sequence continues at coordinate 6,167 of NW_025784798.1, forward strand.
GGAATAGTCCAAAATTAACAAACTCGGTCCCAGCACTGATCCCCTGTGGTTACCCATGTCTGTAACATCAACAAACACTGATTGGGACTCCTTTTGTACTGTGTTATTTTGAATTTCAAGAAGCTTTTTTCTGTTTGCAAGTTACTCCGGAACCAGTTTGCTGATGCTACATCCTATATGCCTACGATTCTCAGTTTTGAGTTTTGAATAGTTGTGGTTGAGACAACCAAATGCTTTGCTAAAATCTAAGAACAGGGCTGTGTTGCTGAGTAGCACTCTCTCTATTTAGTCGTTTTGTATGTAATAAAGCTGAGAGGTGGGGGTTTGTAATCTGTCATAAAACCCATTGTTGCTGGCTCTTTCTTAATGTTGTGGGTGGGGTGATCAAGATGCTGCAAACAATATTTCTATTAAATCCCAACCATCTTGGTGTCACATAATTTAAAAGGACATTTAAAGACATTTAAAGACTTTCTATTTATCTTTCTGCAAGTCACATAACAGGCAATAGAACATCGTCAATACTTAGAAAACTATTTGTTTTAGTTGACTAATTTGTCACAATAGTGTTTTAAAAAACAAAATCCTATTTAAGCAATAGTACTCACTAGACTATACACAATCTAGACTAAGTGTTTAAAATTTAAATTTAAAAATATTCTTCTAGGTTGTATAGGTGGGATTATTTACAAGCCATTTCATGTAATCTCTCTGAAAATTTACGATGGTTTAAAAATTTTTTCCAAGAAACTGGTAACTGTTTATTGAAAAAGCCTTATTCACCTTGAAATGTTTTTATGGTTAAATTTCATTGATTGTTGAAAAAGTCTTAATCCTAGGCAGCTCAATTCATTTTCTTGGTTTTTTCGTGTATTATCGAGAGGTGTATGCGCATTTTTCTCTTTCTTGCTGTATAAAGAATGCAGTATTTTTTTTCGTTCATTTAACCATTAATACATTCAAATTCATATTACCCCCATAATTTTACAACCCCAGTTAAGAAATGTTTAACTGCCTCAAAAAGAGGTCGACAGTGAATCACGGGGGGGTCGGATTAGAGCCAAGTTATGATTCTGTATAGGCTTTTTTTTGTCCGCAATAAGAAACCTTTTGCATGCCTATTCCCATTACCCCCCCACACAATTAAACAAATATCTTATAATAACTTTTCAAAAAATGAAAAAATAGGCCATTCTTAAATCATCAGATTGGGAGACACTTTATTTTTTAAGGTTTGCAAAAGTAAATAAATTCCACTCTAGACAATACTTCTTACAGATATAGGCTATATGAGTTTTCCCATGACAGATTAGAATCGATATTTACAAAAACCTTAAAAAGCTTTCACACTGTACTTAAATGAATCAAAAGAGATCTTCTGTAGTTTTAAGGTTACCCGGAAACAGATGCTGTGTTTTTTTACTTTATTTAGGAATAGTCCCAATTGTAGTTTGTCAAAACCAATGATTTGCCTCTAACAATGTGTTTTCCCTGAAATTATTTTTATAGCTGACTCCACATCATTATGATAAGATTAACAATGTTGTATCATCTGCATTTTTATATTGTAAGAGTAACAGGACACAATTAATTTGCCTTTAGGTCATTAATTTAAAACCTAGATTGAGGAGTATAGGCCCCTAAAAGCAGGACCCCGTGAGGTACTTCTCCAACTTGAAATTTTCTAAAAACTTTCAGGTACAAACTGCCATTGTGGTCGACCACATTGCTTACCCGCTCTGATAAGATATGGACCTTCAAATATTTCCGCCTCAAATCTTTTGCCATAGAAACGGCGTATGTTAATTCCAACTTACTCCAATTATAAAAATTACATGGTTTTTTTTTTTGAAAAAAAACTTGTGTGCAAATGCTTTACTCTCAGAGGTCACATAAGGTGACCTGGGCAGCATTTTTACCTCTGCTAAGGTCAGTAAAAGGTTGATTAATTAAGCCATCAATGGCATTGGTGTTAGTTGAATCTACCAGGACGATTTTCAACCATAACTGACTATCATTAAACCCGCAAACCAGAAGACTCAAAGATCGTATTTTACAAATTTGTTATTGTTAAGAATTATTTTCTAAAGAACTTTTCCCCCTTTATGACTGGTGGGATACAAGAGGATCGGCGACGGTAACTACTGGGTATATCTGGATTTGACCCTTTTTTAAAGATAGCGTACCAACTCTATGAAAAAGGACTTTAAAAACTATTTGGAAAAACACCATCATTTATACACCTTATTGTAAGAACAATAAGTTAATTGGTTCAATAATCAACCCGAAGCAATCACTTTTTTATATAAGTCACTGGACAGTCCGTAGACATCTCTGGATGAGGGACAATTTTTTTAACGAACGGGAATTATTTAATGTTAAACACCTCATTCGGAGCTAACTGGTGAAAAGACAACAACACAAATTGGCTGGACACTCATCCCAAATTTATCCATGTGGGGTGTGTTTCGTTTTAAGGACCACTGCACTGCACTCTATCCGGGGAAGCCTTTTGGACTTTTAAACTTATATGCTTCTACAGCAGTGTATGAAATAGTTTTATTGAGAGTCATCAGGCTGGATGCTGCTACCCCCCACACCAGCCATTAATTGTTGACTGGACTGCGCTTTAGCTGTTTTAATAATTTATGATATTTCCAGGGTCCGCTTTCCATTTGTTGTAAGAATTGTTCAATTATTTCTTCATTTTTCCTGTATTTTAGCTGCTCGTAGTGCAAGTCTGTAGTGTTCTTTTCAGGTTCATTAAATAATAGCAAGAGCTGATAGTTTGCTATATTTATTACACATGTCTTTACAAAGTAGTATTTGGTTCTTGATTGCTGCCAGCTCCAGTGAATACCAAACCAGTTGAAGCAGAACCTTTTTTAAAATTCAATATTAGCTGTACTAGCTTTTAAATTTTTTGCCTTCTTGACGTGGAAAAATAGTCTCCAAATAAGGTCAAAAGAATCGTTCGAAAAAAAGATTTTCAAAGCAGTTACTAGCTGTTAAATCAGGTGAAAAAGACAGGCACCACTGTTCCTCTTCGAGGAGTTGCATAACAGTATAATTTATGTACTTGGGAGTAATCAATCTAACGGTTTTTAATTGACTAGGCCTAATTAATGTGGTGTAAGAAATAGGCTTACTCCCAACCCTCCCCCACACCCGAAAACTCAAAATGTAAAGGCATCATGATCAGACAAAGAAGGTCGTCGTGACTTCTGTAATTTATTCATGTGGTTTCAAACTGGTTATTATGTTATCCAAAGCATGAATTTCCACGTGTAGGCTTATTGTTTGTGCAATATATGTCACACTAATTGCTCTTAATACATTCAGAAATCTTCTCTACTGTAGCTTTATTAGTAAGTAACGTCAAAAATGAGCATTTACATCTCCACACAAGATTAACTTGCAGCTGTAGAATAGAAAGAGAAAGATTAAAAGTTTTCTCAAAATGACTGCAGAAATATTTCTGTACTACCATCTGGTGATCTATAAAGGGACACCACGATCAGATTGAATTCTAGTGAGTTCTACACCAGTAAACTTTCAAAATGGAGTTCATTGCAGAAATTCTTCAGGTAAATTTCCCTTAAAAAATATGGTTATTAGCAACATATATGCTTACCCCTCCGCGAATATGAACACTGCGACAAAAAACTCGCTTGCCAGAGAAAAGCCTTCAGGAACCCATAGTTCAAATTCATCTGTATTCAGCCAATGTTCTGCAAGGCATGCTAACAAAGTATTTGTTTTGACATAATCAGGAGTTCCAGTTCTTCGCCATTCATTTTTCCCTTAAACCTTGTATTATTTATGATAGAAAACTTTTAGGAGCTAACTCTTGGTTTATGGTAGGAATAGGAACCTAGCAGTAGTACTGATTTTTCTTAAGGGTTTAGCTTGTGGGCCTACACTGATACTTATATATAGGTCAACTAATTTCGCCATTGACCTAAATTTAGGTTTGATCTAGGACCTACTGCTTAAGAAACTTTTTGGGCTATGGTTTACTTCCTTTTCAACAGATGGTTAATATTACCCATTTCGAGTTTTATGGAAACAGGGCCTTTCCGGCCATACTTTTTAAACTTGACGGGTTGATTTTATTTGCTATTGTAGTCCGAAATTAGCCAGTGGTTTGTGTGCTTTATTGTTAATGAAATAATTTTCTGGTCATATCGTTTATAGAGGTCTTACAGGTATAACGTTATTTTGGTTTTAAGTGGTCAGAATTTGAGCAATGTGTAATATTAGTTTATTATTTTATTTTATTTACATGCAACAATACAGGTTACACACCCCAAGACTACATTGTGCATGTTTAAATCTCAAGATGACATGCAATCTAATATCCACACAATCAAATATAATCCAGTCCAGTCCAGTATTGCCCACCTAAAATAGATCCCATTTAATAGATAATTAAGCCTAAAGATAAATAACCAGATACATATAAATAGAGTTAACAACGATACATATAGATAAAATTATAAACCAAAATAACAACAATATTAAATAATCATTAAAATAACTAACAAAAACATCAAATCCAACACTTTGTTCAAGATAAGCCATAACGAAAAGAACGTGTGTGTGTGCTGTGTTTAATTAGTTTAAAAGTATAAAAATCTTAATAAAA
>NW_025784799.1:0-23600 GCF_021130785.1 Homalodisca vitripennis
TTTTAATAATCTTTGAATTAGAGCTGAATATTTTCGATTATTATATGACTGAATTTTGAATTAATTTTATTCAAAAATTTCTAAAACTTTTTGAACAATATTTCCACTAAAAGATCTCTTAAGTGGTAAGAATGACAAGAGGAATTCAAGCAGGTTGCAATGAACATTGGGGAATTAAAACATCAATGTAAGAAGAAAACGAGAATTACTATGAAGTTTATAAATCATTGGAACTGTCTAGAGATCACTAAATACCACAAGGAGTATTAGTAATATCTCAACGAAAGTAATTTCTTGCTTCCAAAAACATGGCCAAGTGACAGATTTCATATTGGATGCGAGGACAGAGGCCACAGAGCGATGGTTGGAGATGGTTAATAGAGGAACCTGGCAAGGTAAAAAGTAAAGCGAATGAGGAATCTTGAAAATAATGGTTTAATCAATCTCCCATAGTCAATAATTTCCAAATAACCAATTCATTTGTTGATTTTTTACTGGCGTAAAATAAGATTAATTATACCAAACGAAAAATTAAATCGACTAAATTGTCTATGTACAAAAGATAACAAAATTGTATCCCATAAAACTTTTGTTTTATATAGCCCCCACTAACCCTGAGCGAAGTTGTTTTCACGATCATTCAAAATTTAAAAGATCAAAATCGTGTGTATAGGATGAAGTTCCCAGCTCATATATTACAAGTATCAACCTCACTTATAACGAAAGCCCTTTAGTACTTTTCATTAATAATTGCTTTTCAAATGGTAAATTTTTCCTGAAAAACAAAAATACTCATTAGTTAAACCTATCCTCTTCAAAGAAAAATGACAAAACTGATATGTCCAAACTACCGGTCCTATAGCCCTTCTTCCAGTGGTTTCCAAAAAATGTTTGGAAAAAAAGTAATCGCAGTCCAGAAATCCTCGAAACAAACATTTTACTAAATATAGACATTTTGTATACAAGTAAATTTTTTTAAACCAAACTCGTCAACAGCCTTGGCAGTTTTTAAACTAACTGACACAATGTTATGTTCAATTGTTACCAAAAAACATCATACTGACATCGCTCTTTTCCTGCGAACTTTCAAAAGCTTTTCACTGTGTTAAACGACAGGTATATTGTGTAAATAAATTAGATTTTTATGGCTTAAGAGGCTCAGTTCACAAAATTAGATATATTTAATTTTATCAAATATGAAACAGAAGGTTTACAATAGAAAATAGGTCTTCGGTCAAGTTTTTCATTCTCACTGAAACCTCCAATGATTGTGGCCGATGTCCCCGGGGGGCGCAGTGTTGGGTCCACTACTATTTATAATCTACATTAAAGATTTTTTTCACATAACGCTAACTATATCCATCCGTAGCTCTGTTTCCTGAGTCGACACCACTCTTACTTAGTAATAAACATAATCTCTTGATGATCTAGAGAATAAAATTAATCTGACGAAACAGGACAAGTGTTCTTCTCAGCAAATAGACTACCTGCTCAACGAAAGTAAAAGCCAATTGGTTAATAAATTCTCAACAACTCCAATCGGCAAAGCATTTATATTAATTTTAACCTAAATAATATTAAAGTACCATCGTCTTGTACTATTTCAGGGTTTAGGAGAAGTTGTGGATAATTCAATATCATGGTAAAGGAAAACACACAGACTTTATAGAAAAGAAGCCAAATTAGTTTTTCCGCATTGAGAACGTATCTCTCATGTTGTCTACGTTTAGATACTGTAAAAGCAAGTTCTACTATGGGTTTATGTGTACTTCGCATCTTGAGTTATGAAGTGGTATTTTGGTATATATGTTTAATTCGTTAGCTATGCTGAAAATTACAAACCTATGTGAAACTTCTAATAGATAAACTAATTATACAACAAATAAACAGATGAAGAATATTTATTTAATATGCTTTATTATAAAAATCTCCACAAGAATGAAGGTGGTTGATTGCTCATCGGCGCAGACCAAAACCATTTCTTCATCACAGTTACAAGAGAATTAGCTATGGCTGTGACAGATAACGATAACAGGGACGCCCTAACCCCCTGTTACCAAACTACGCCTGTTGGAAATATCAGTTCTGTAAGTTCCGGTATTAAGGACTGATAACTATGTATAATATATATATAACTATAATATAACTATATACTATAAATATATATATAATATATATATATATATATATGTATGTATGATATAATAATAATAATAATAATAATACAACAAATGATATGAATAAGCATATCGATGAGTCAATATGCCATCGACATTTTGAAGCTGCTACGATAAATAAACCTTGATGGATGCTTCGGACTTAAAAATGGTAAGGTAGCCCCCGATGTAGCTTAAATATTGTTCTCTGGATTGTTTGGACTGGCCGGATATATAAATCAACCGTGCCAGTATTACTGCTGGCTTGACCCTCAGGATAGACCGGGTTCATAGTTGGCAAATGATATTAATTATTGAGGATGTGTTAGGAATATATAACAGTTTTAATATATTAAATTGAATTTACATTAACTTCAAAGGTTTTTTTTTTTTTTTTTTTTTTTTTTTTTTTTATTTTTTTTTTTTCAAGTACATTGAGGTAAAATCAATGTGTTCAAAATTTACAAATTTTGGAGCAATTCCTACTATAAAGATCTGAGAGGATGAGAATTACGAAACGGATCACGTTGTTTGCACTTATTGTGATATTAATTGTTTTTAAATAGGTCTTTAAAGAGTGGTTTAGTTGTTAAAAATATAATGAACACCAACACAAGGAGACACAAAACACTAGAAGGACACAAACACACCGGTAACAACAAACATCTTAAAGAAAGTAAGAATCCAGGTTTTCCAGGGCAGGAAATTAAATGAAATCCATCACTAGACTGCTTTAATATTTACGAATTGAAAGCAATCACTTTTTTATTTTGAATTGTTTAAATTACACGTGCTATATAGCAAGCTGCAAGATTAACTTTTAGGTGTATATAAGGGGGGTCATATTTCCCATAACCTTACAACGAACCATGGATGGGTCGGAATGGAACAGTTTGTAGATGTAGACTATAGTACGCTGTAGTTTTGTGATTAAACAGCTGGTGCAATATAGTTTTTTTTTTGTTACCTGAGGAGAGACCGGATGGGGGGGAGTAAGTTAGGAAAATTCAATCCCCTTCAATGAAGAGCTTGCATACGGTATAATGCCCTCACGTGATTCTAAAATCAAATGACATTTAAAGATAATAAAATGTATTGGCTTATAATCAATTAATCGTAGAACTGTAAATATAACATTATCAATGAATGTGTTTGCTGTTCTTTTTGATTGATTTGATTAAAGGCAGCGGTTATATATGTAATAAATAAGTAAGCCACTTTTGATCGCTGTCATTGGATTTGCCCACTTGTGCCACTAGGTAGAACTCAATAGATTGTACTTTTCTAGCACGTATGTTATGAGTATAATTTTATTTGTTTTCCTCCAACCAGTAACATCACAAAACTGTATTACTGGAGCCCCGCTGACCAAGTTCTAACTTAGCGGGGCCAAATTACATGTATGATTGGTGACTATAAATAAATCTCTATTCTATTCTTAACTGTATAGTATGTAATTTATGTATGTATATATGATTAACGGAGACTGGGTGATAATTAGTATCATTCTTTAAGTGTTACAACTAGAAACATTACTTTTTAAGTTCTGAAAAATAATAATATATAATAGGTTATAAGAACGGATAAATATCTTGTATTAGAGTATGTAGGAAAACTTGAGAGGTGCGTAATACTTAAGGTAACCAAGTAATACATAAACTGATTAAAGAGAGTCCCCGCTGAGTCATAATAGAACACATCTAAGAAGTAACTACATGTAAAAACTATCGATTTTGATAAAATCAACAATTTCATTATTGATGGTAGTTGACTTGAAGGGATACAATTTATTCTATTTTTTTTTTATACAAAGTTGATACATGATAAAAGATAATGCCCTTCATTTACCCATCGTTACTCATTTGCATTTAAGTTCCCCCCCCCCCCCCCCAAAAAAAAAACACAAAACAATTTATTTGGGCTGGGGTAAAAAGTTAAGTAACGGATAAAAGTATAAATTAACAAAACATAATTAAACATTCAATGCTTAAGTATGGAATTATTTTCTATTTTAGGTGCAAATACCCACATACCGTAACGTTAAGTAAGTTTTGAAGCATAAAATATAATTAAAATCAACCACAACCAAATTAAGTATGCCTCTTTTAACACTCTCCTTGTTAAACAATAGAGCGGCCCTTTTTTACCAAGATTTATACCTTCGTTCAGACCCGAGCTTTATTGATGAAAGAAAAAGATTGTTAAGCAGGCATTTTTTAGACTTATAGGCATTGATTATGACCAAAAAATGTTTTTTTTTTAATTTTACCCTTTTTTTGATTTAAAAAATAAAATTTGTGGCACATTGGGTCTTTATACCATCCACCGTTACAATTTTAAATTCAAATTAAATTAATACAACTTGACCTCATTTTGTTATTGTAGGAAATTAAAACACAGATAAAGGTTTCAAATGTTCCTTATTTTTATTCACAAAGTTATGTAAGCCATTACGACCATGTTCCTATATTACTATGAAATTCTAGAAAGCAATTTCTCCTCTTTTGAAACCACAGAGGAAAAACTTGACAACGAAAGACACTTGATTCTTGACCTAGCCTTACAGCCCTGGAATATCCTGCAACGCGGGGGCCGAAAGAAAGATCCATCGCCTGAGGAAGATGCAGCGCCTGTATGATTCGTAACTTCTCGAGGAGGTAGTGACCACATTGCCAGGCCGGCCTGCCGAGCTTTTCTATACGAGGAAGGTTGCTTCGTCATCTGAGTCTTTCGTATCTGCAAATAGGGTCTATACACCAAGAAATTAGAAGCTGTAAAAGGCGCATTTTGAAAAAAATTGCATGTCCATTACATCCTTTTTTCGTAGTGTGTCCTAGGCTTGTTGTTCATCCTTGTAAGTTATCCAACTATTGACCACATTGCCATTGTCCCAAAAATTTGCCTCCATGAAAGCGTACAGGCCACTTGTTAGTTCTCTGTGGTAGGACCGGTAGTGAGTAAAACTAACATCCTATTGTGGTAAGTCCACCCACACCCCATGTAGAGATTGTACTGGCTAACAATTTTCGGGACATTTGTACTTGTATGTATTCATCCTGTCAGCCCTAGGAGTATCTTCTTGCTGGAGTGAATGGTTACTGCACCATGTCGAGTTGAGGCTAGATTGTTAATTACTTTATTGTCTACCCATTTCAAAGCAAGGACCTTTTTCATCATCTCGTATTTTTTAGTGTATTGTTATTCACTATAGAACCTCTTCCTTCCAGCAGAGAGTTCAGCGTCTTGATTTGAAGTTGAATGTTTGGGAGAGCCTGTTTTTTCATTGTTTGTGCCAGTTCCCTGAGATCCCTTTGGCTCTCAAAGCATCAAGTAATGCTTAAGCCAGTAAAGTACCGGTCAAAAGTAAAGATTTGTACCGGGTGAGGCAAGTTTCCACTCAATCTTATCTCATGACTGCACGGCCAGACCGGTCCCTAGACTTCAATCTGTGCATTGATTTTCCTGGCCGGAACGCCTTGTTGTTAACTTTTCCCTTGGTAAAAATACCTCAAAAATCCAAAATCAAACCATTCTTTGATGATAAGACACGTAGTTTTTTAAACCTGTCGGCTTGGGTTTCCTTGGCACTAACGTGTCCGAAAGACGACATGTCCCTGTGAAAGGTATCATTCTGTTCATCAATACTTGCATTCCTTTTGTACTCGGAATTTTTAATACGGTTTCTCGAAACTTGTCGATCACTGCGCCTTACTTTCTTCCAAAGCTTTATCGTTTGCTTTGTTTTCAGCTGTAACATAAGTATCATTAAGCAATATGAATGGCAGATCGGATCATGAAGAACTCTATCTCGAGTCATCGCTTTGGAAATCAAAGACGGGATTTTAAATGCTTGATCCCAATAAAGCCGTATTCGAGGGTAACCCTAAAAGTTTCTCATGAGCATAGAAATTCCAAGTAAATATCTTTTAATTTGTTCTTGTGGTTACTCTAAGTTCCTTAACCAGTCCTTCAGTGTGATAATAAATATTAGTTTTTTTTTCAAAACCGATCAAGTTCAAAAAATTCTGTCCATCGAAGTATTGTTTGGAAGTTATTGCAAATGCATTCCAGCCATCCTATTGGCAACGCTCGTCAGCCGGTGCCAAGAAACGGAGGAAAATGTGTATCGAGAAGGTTTTCATCACACTGCCAAGTGTCGCTCTATCCAACCAGCCATCTCCATCACCTCCTCCTCTAACCTCGTTGTTGAGCCCCTTCCAAATACTGCCCCCTCTCCCTCGTTCTTTCCCTTCTTCCTCGATCGGATCCCTCTTTCCTCGATTCGACTCCCTCTTCCTCTGTCGGTCCCTCTTCCTCTTCCTACGTTCAGGTCCCTCTTTCCTCTGCATTGCTTACCCCTCAAAATAAGGCCAACATTTGCTGGTTGGTCCTTGAAGGTCCAGCGTGCACTCAGGTCTTAAAATCTAGGCCCTAGATCCTCGTTTTTTCCCACTTTTCACAAAACGAAGTACCTTGTTTCATTAGTTAGTAGGCCTAATGTGTTTACCTATCTGGTTTCTCGGTTTGGTCAACCTCCAGCTCCATTAGTTTTCACCTTTGTACCCTGCTGTTCATCGTCATCACTTTTCATCATTCGGCACAAAATATTGGATCATTGTCCGAGATACATCAAATTCGAACTCGCTGTCTTTCTAAGACGCAGGCCAGTCAGTTCCTCATCTCAGATAAAATAACCTTGTGTGGCTCTTACACGCTCCATCTGTAAACAAAAATGCACTCTACTTAAAGGTTTGTCTAGGCTAGGTTAAGGTTGAAAAAGAAATTTTTAAGTCAATTTAGGCTTCAATCAATGTGAACAAACACTTTTTATGTCATACAGACCGCAATGTGCACAGCTGTGCACGAAATAAAAAATAAACCCCAGACAATTGCTGTACAGACCCAATGTGCACAAGTGGTGTACAATTTTTTTTTTTGTTTCCTTTCCAGTAAAATATGAAACAAAATATTTCCTCTTTAAACGTTATCAAACAATTGTTCATACGGGAGGTTTCAGATAACTAAGCATCACTCATAATAATTGCTAATAATGCAATTAAATGATAGAAATAGAATATACTTACTACCTCCTAGTTAGGTTTAAGGACGATTCTCAGTTGAGAGTGGTAGTCGGGCCATTTATGAGTGAAGACCAGAAAACATCAAAATAGCTCAACGAAAAAAAAATCAGGCTATGTCACAGATTATACTGAACACAGAGAAACAAGTTCCATTGATTTATTTTAATCGTTGCAATTTTTGTTAATAAAATATTGAAAATATGTGCCACATTATGTGTAACGTTGGGTCCGAGGAGTGCTTAATAACGTTATAAAATTAATCGTATATCACGATATAAACGAGATGTGTTAATTTTTGTAAGATACCATCGATTGATTAAAGTCTCAAAAAATATCCTTTTTTAAAAGGACTAAAATAATAAACGCCTACTATCCAATGCAAACTAAATGTTCTGATTAGATGAGGTACGTGGAATCTATAGTGGAAACTATATAAAAATCCTTACGAATTTATGCATTTAGAAAGAAAACAATAAAAAGATTCTTAGTTTTTTTAAATAATACTTTTTTAAATTTAACAGTCCACAGTTCTTATGACTATATAGTCGATTTTGTAGAAAAGTATTTGATAAACTTGCCGAGGATCAATTCCTAACTGAACCATCACGGAGTAAGCAACAAAAATAAAAATTCACAGAATTTTATAATTTCATGTATTTTTAGAGGCACGGGTGTACACTGTGTAGACAGGTTAGCTAATGTCTAATTTAGAGCCGCATAAGAACAACGAAGAAATCTTACGCACGGTGACTGTTATTTTTTAGTAAATAATTATTCGAAATTTATAAATTTAAAGTGAGTAATTAGTATTGAAAATATGATAACTTGTAAGTTATAAAAAAAAATAGGATAAAAAATAGCCATAAGTAATGAGTTTTGTTATATGGATTAATACTTAAAATAAAAATGCGATTTTAATGCTTTATTAACTATTTTGTTTTCATGAGATGCACTTCCGGTAATGCTTACAGTAAAAAAAATAATACCGGTTAAAAGTTTCATGAGGTTTAATATTGTAATATTATTAGTAGGAACAAAAAAGGCGAGGTCGTTTTATTATATCCGACTTTCTAATAGGATCCCATTTAAGCCTTCTCCTTCTTCTATTTTGTATCACCCTGGATAGAATTCCCAGCCATATTGGCCAACAAAGCTATCTTTGTGCGCTTTCGGAAAAGAAAAGCGGTGGTGTTGGGTCAACATTATTACTAGGTGGGTTTTTTAACTTGGATTCCTCATGTTTCATTCACCAATATAACGAGAGAAATTAAAATGTCAGAACGGACAAAACGTAAGATTTCCTTTGTGTGTTGAATCATCTGTGCATACCATACCTGACTTAGTAATTTTACCGTCGCGTATACGTTTTGACGATTTACAACAGTTTATCACTCCGTGCAGGAACTTGTATTTGACTATGACAAAAGTAAGCTAGCAGACGCAATCAGTGTCAAGCTCTTGATTCATCCTTCTTCCAACTTTCAAGTTTTCGGAATAACTTGATATTAATACGAGTACTTCATGTTTGAAGCTAATCAAATAAAAGCAAAACTTCCATTAGATCCAGTGTAAATTCATTAACGTTTCCATAATTATTTTGAGTACCATAATTGGTAGTGTGTCCATATGCCATCTCATATTTATAAACGCAGTTTTAATGATTTTGGATCATATGATAGCAACGAATTAGCAGTTATTTTTGAACATTACTCTCACATAATTTTCTTCCTGTTGAGTTGGCTGAGATCCCCTTACTAAGAGAAAATCCATTGAATAGTCAAGAATCATTGCTTGATTTTCAAGTAGAAAAACACCCGTTTTTTTTACAATAACCCTTCAAACAAAATGTTAAAATTTTTTATGGTTTTACATTTAAAATTTGTTTTATTAATAAACACAGTGCGAGTGCGTTTAAAAAGAAACAATCAACAAAATCTGCACGGGTATGCACACCCGTATATAGAGATTTAGTATGTTTAAAATGAATTCCTTTAAAAAGAAACAATAGTTTCACTGTCTTCAAAATTCTAAACAAAGGCAATACGTTAACATCTAACATTAATAGAGCCTCCTCTGATTTAAGAAGTACAAAGTAAGGCATAACGGCCACACATAACAGGCTCCAACCGAGGTTTGCAACTCGTAACATCTCTAGTACACTAATAATCTCATTTTTATTTCTCGATATATCACGTAAGATTGATAGACGGACAGGTTAATCAATACAGAATAGAGAATTTCTGATCTCGCGCCGTCAGGAAAGATGAAATAATTGGTCTTGCCCATTTCCATCATCAATAATTATTAACAAATAAATATCATTCTTTGTTTATGTATAAATGTTTTTTTCGTGGAAAGAATAATAATGCCAAAGAATGCAATATTTTCCCACGATTATTTGTGAAATGGCACACTTAATATATGTTATTTAAAATTAAGTTAGATTTCATAGCACTTCTCAAAATAATAAAAACTAAAAGAGTGCCCTGAAATAAAATTTTGTTTTCCGATTTTTAACATTCACATTTTCACCGCTATGAATTCAAATGGTACAAATTTTTACAATCTCAGACTATAGTAACTTAGTTTATTTTTACACCATTTCATTTTGTCTATTTTCATATTTCGTCCATCATGGTTACTCCATAAGATCAATGTAAACATATTAGCTGACGGCTCAGGCTAAAATCCATGGAGAGGAATTCCCCATCATCTATATCAATGGTTCTCATATAAGAATAAGGCTTACATGCAAAAATGTCCAGTTTAGTTTCTTGTCGTGCTCTTTTTAAGCATATATATCCTCCTGCCTGAAAGACAAAGGAAATAATTTTTTCCCAGTTCTCAACGTTTCCTCCATATTGTGTGGATGAAAGCTTCGTGCAAAATTTCAATTTTTAATTTCTTAGTCAGTTAGTTTACAACATATATGTGCTGAAAGACAGAAATATATTTTACCAGCGCAACGCGTGATATGCTTTTGATAACGATCAGGGCCCCCCAAATTTAAAGTAACTTTTAGCTTTTACCATGCAAACAGGTAGGTGTGAAATATTGTTTATGTCCTAGACTTAGAAAACATTTACTTTACCAGTAAGCGATGTTGTGGACACAACTAGAGGTAGTGAGGCAGACCACCAGGTAGGTTATAGCAGAAACCAAAATGGAGCAGTAAAATTGATGGTTCCCCGCTAAATACATCCCGTACGTAACACTGAAATGTGGGCGACAGTCGAGCTAAATTGTCTCCTGCGGCTTCTGTGGCTCTCTCTTTCTAACAATTACCAGATCTTCGGCGAAATAGCCGTTTACTAGGAGTGCTGTCCGGAACCTGCGCAAAATCTTAATAAGCCAAACTAACATCTCCAAATACAAATCTCACCTAGAATTCAAGATAAAAATATTAAACTAACTAGCAAAGATTATTGACAAGCACAATTAAAATATTGAAGCAACTTTCGCATACATGGATTGGAAAAAATCATCTAAGAGAGTATTTTTTTTAAAGTTTTAATGAGGATTTACGTAGGCACGTTTTCTCTCTAAAATTAGGGAGACGGTCGTTATAATTGTTTATATAATTATACTATATATTAATAATATATCATATATATAATATATATATATATATATATATATATATATATATAAAATAGCGAAAAATATAAAGATTAATTACTATGTTTTATTGTACTAGTATATTATGTTTACCACGATAAAATAACAACACATTTAAAATTTAATTAGGATCACCATGTGATGTACCATTAAAAATATAAAGTTCCAAGATGGGAGGTTTGAACTTTTAGATTAACTGTAAGTAAGTACTACTATGATTTTATGCTTTAATATATTTATATACAATTTTTATTCTGGATTTGGAGGCGCTATGTGGAAAGGTTGCATTGGGGGAGGGAGAATAAGAATAAACCTATTTCTGCTATACTTCAAAAGCATCAATTAATTACTTAATATTTGTTAAGAAACACATAGTATACGTATACTTGTCAGAACCATTTTGTTCATGAAAGTTACGAGAGAATTAGCTATGGCTGTGACAGATAACAATAACAGGGACGCCCTAACCCTGTTACACAACTCCCCTGTCGACTGCAGGCTGCAGAAACAGCCCTCCGTCCACTCGTACTTCCAATACTCCAAATTAAAATCGTTAAAAATGTATAGATAGTTCTGTGAGCTAAAGTTTTTATTTGTGCCAGTCCTGTTTGAAATATCAGTCTGAAACACAGGTATTAAACATATTGATCAAATTATAAATGTGATTAATAAGGTTGGCATAATTAGTATCTTCTTTAATCGATATGGCCAGAATCATTACTTTCCAAGATCTGAAAAACTAATACGTAATATTTTATAAGACTTAATAGGTTAATATCTTGTATTAGAGTAATTAAAAAAATTAAAAAGGTTATAATAATTAGTAACAAAGTATACAGAAACTACTGTAGAGAGGTGTAAGTCAGTAGACATATCTAAAAGTATTACACACGAAAAACTATCGATTTTGTAAAATAAAAAGTTTATTATTGACGGTGGTTGACTTGAAAGGATAATATTATTTACCTTTTTATGTTAAAAAAATTTGTAAATAATGAAAAGAGTTTGTGCTTTAATTTGCCAGCTTTTCTCATTGCGTTTAATTTTATAAAAAACAATTTATATGCTAAGTAAGTGACGGATAAAAGGAAAGTTGTTTACTTACTTAATTAAAAGCATTAATTATGTTTTAGTTACAAATATTAAATTACGTAAATTAAAACTAATATGACATTAAAATATATATTAAAATCAGCACAAACCAAATTTTGAATAATCTTTTAAAATTCCCTTTTTCACATTAGAAAACACGTCTTTTCCAAGATTGATATGTTTATCATAAGAACGTAATGCTTCATTTTTTTCAAGATACATCGATATTAATGTCCCGAAATCCTTTTAAACCTAAATAATAAAAGAAACTATTATCCAATCCAAAATGTTTATTGGTTAGGTAATGGAAAACGATATTTAAACCTTAAGATTTATACATTTAAAGAGCAATCGCAAAACATTCTTAACATTTTGTACTTGGTAAAACAGATTTTTTACAGTACAGTCAAGTTTAAAGTTTAAGGTTAAACGTGCCGGATTTACTTCCATAACTGAGGCCACCAGGAGAGCAGCACATCAAATGAAGTAAATTTATTTTTCTGTCTTTGAGCGCTGGCAGTACGCGTGATAATAATTAATTATAGTCGCATAAGAACAATGATAAACCTTACGTACGTCACCTTATTTTTTATTCATAATTATTAGGAACTACCACCTCGAAAGGTATAATTATTATTCTTCCTAACCTTCTTTAGATTTTTTAAATATTATTATAGGGATACTCAGAAGTAAATGATAAAGTTTTTTTCTTACTTCATCTGTTGAGTATTTAAATTTTAGATAAGTAATTAGATATTCTATAGACGTAGTGAAGGCGCAGTGATTATGTTTTTAAAATTAGATGTCTCACATAATGTTTTGGTAAACATAAGGCCGTAAAATTTCATAATGTGGATATACCATTATTAATACTCGGCAAAACTCGAGGTCGTTTTATTATAGCCGTCTAATAATATGGTCTATTTAAAGCTTTCTTATATTTTGTATCTCCTGAATGGAATACCCAGCCATATTGGCCAACAGCTATCTTTGTGACTTCCGGAAAAGAAATGCGGGTTGGTGTTGGTTCACTTATTACTAACTCCAGTTTTAACATGGACTCTCAGGTTCATACACCAATATAACATAAAATTTAAATGTCAGAAAAGAAAACGTAAGATTTTCCTTTGTGTGATGAAATCATCGTGCATACCGTACCTAACGTAGTAGGTAATTAATGTCGCGATTATCGCTTGCAATTTCCAACAATTATCACCCGTGCAGAACGTGTATATGACTTGGTTAAAGGTAAGTTGCAAGCAGACGAAACACAATCAGTGTCAGCTCTTGCTACATCTTCTCAAACATCAAGTTTCAGAATAACTTGATAAACTTGTACTTCATGTTCAAGCATATTCAATAAAAGCAAAACTTCATTAGATCCAGTGAATTTCATTACGTTTTCATAATTATATTGAGTTCCCTACTTGGTGGTGTTTTCTTACAGAGTTTCTTCTGTTAGTTTGTTATGAGGCCCTTACTAAAGAAAATTATGTTATTGTCAACATCATCATCACCTGCTTGTTGTGGAAAATCCTTTTTCCAATGCCCTTAACAAAACCTTGTAGTTTTTATGGTTCTTATTTAAACATTTTCCGTATAACACATTTATTGTAAGGAAATATTATAAATCAACCAAACCTACACGGTATGCACACACGTATATATATCGTATATTACATTCGTTTCAGCATTCCTTAACATAATTAATAACAGTTTACCTCTTCAAATTCCAAGCGAGACAAGACGTTTACTGATTTAAGATATGCAAAGTAGAAATAAGCCTTTCGCGTAACAGGCCTCACCGAGGTCAATCGTAACATTCTAATAATCTATATTATTTCATTCTCGATATGTCGCGCAGATAGAAGTACAGACAGCAGCCAAACAATCATACATAATATAAATGTTCACTTCCCCTCCGGCAGGAAAAATGAAGTAGTGTCTGTCATTCCACCACCATTAATAAAAAAAACATCCATGATTACTTTTAAAGGAACTTTCACTGAAAAAATAATGCCAAAGATAAAACCTTTCTCGGGATGATTCTCAAACCAGCACATTAATATTATTTTTTACTACACGAATTTTAGGTTTCCTAGCAATGTAAAAATAGTAAAATAAACAAGAATGCGCTGAAATAAAAAATTTTCCCCAATTGACTTATATAATTTACTTTTCAGGATATGAACAGCAATTCCAAATGAAATTTTAAAATGTTAAAATTTTAATAAATTTATATTAATTAATTAATTTAAAAAAATTTATGTTTATTTCCTAGTTCTCATCATGGTTACCCATAAGATCAATATAAACATATAATACCTCACGCTCAGCTCAATCCCCATACCCCATCCTCTATCTCAACGTTTCTCATATAGAAATGAAGCTTCGTGC
This sequence comes from Homalodisca vitripennis, assembly GCF_021130785.1. Classification (NCBI taxonomy): domain Eukaryota; kingdom Metazoa; phylum Arthropoda; class Insecta; order Hemiptera; family Cicadellidae; genus Homalodisca; species Homalodisca vitripennis. Next base: position 14,345 of record NW_025784799.1, read on the forward strand.
AAAATTTAAATTTTAGTTTATTGGTTAGTTAGTTTTAAACATATTATAGTGCTGAAAGGCAAACAGAAATATATTTTTTCCAGCGCAACGCGTGATAAGCTTTGATAACGATCAGCCAATTAAAGTAGCTATTGAATTCTTTCAACAAGTCATTTAGCTTTTTACCATTCAAAACTGTAGGTTGTGAAGTATTGTTTATGTCCCAGACATAGAAAACATTTACTTTACCAGTAAGCGATGTTTGTAGGACACAACTAGAGGTAGGTGAGCAGACCACCCAGGTAGGTTATAGCAGAAACCAATATGGAGCAGTAAAATTGATGGTCCGCAAACATCCGTTGCTGGAACAACTTGAAATGTGGGACAGTCGAGTAATTGTCTCCTGCGGCTTTCTGTGGCTTCTCTTTCTAACAATTACATATCTGAAACAGCCGTTACAGAGCGTGTCGGAACCTCCGCAAATCAGGTAAACCCAAGCCTTTTATATAAAACATATCCAAATACGACCTTTATCAAACGTTTGGAGAGGTAATAGACGGGAGTATCCATTGAATGAGTAGAGTCTCAGCTAGACTAAGATTTGAATATTAAACTAACAGGCAAAATATTGAAGCACAATACTATGAAGCAGCTTTCCCAACAAGGAAAGATGAATAATCCAAAGGTGGTATTTTTTAAGTTTAAAAAATAGATTTAATGGGGCCTTCCTCTCTAAATAAGGAAAAACTATCAAAATGTTGACAAATAAAAAGTTTAATTACTACATTTGACTGCACTAATATAATATGCGTATAGGTTTAAAATAAGAATGTATATCATATTGTATTAGTAAAATAAAATGCTCTTTCAATGTGGGAGCTATAATATTTTACATTTAGACTTACAGAAACCTGGAAGTATATACTACTATGGTTGAATCTTTCAGCTTATATATCTGTATTCTGGAATTTTTGAGGTGCTGTGTAGAGAGTTCGCGTAGAGGGAGGGAGAATAAGAATAAGCATACTTCTACTATATTTCAAAAGCATAAATTAATAAAAGAATAATTTGTTAAGAAACATAATATATACTTATTTTATAATGCCTAAATTTTGATTCAAAAATGTCTATTTAATGACAATGTATTTTACTAATTGTATCTCATAATATGAATACACATTTTAATATGTAAAATAATTACTAAATATATATGTCTATACGTAATTTTATATATATACGGATGGTAAAAAAGTATTAGTGTGTGTTTATGTTTTCCTTAAAAAAATATTTTTTTCTTTTGGAAATTAATTTAACAAAAATTTATAGCAATTTTTAAAATAAAACTACTATTATTTAGTCTACAATGCATTACGGAAATGTCACAAACTGTAAGCCTTATCCTAGATCAAACTTTGTAAAACAATACATCATGCAATAACATTTGATTCAAGCCTTAATATAGGTATTTTAGTTGGCGTTGTCCTACAACGAAATAATTGCATTTGTCATTCTCATCAACTTTTCAAGTTTACAAAAAAGAATCAAAATATTATAAATATTTACGCCGTTTATTAAAGTACCATATTATCACCTATTATATAAAGCAATTTTAATTTTTTATCAAAAGAAGGGCGACATCTTCATACCATTTGTCGTAACAGACTTCGCAGAAGTTTAAAACATAATTATATACATGTATATATGTATGTATATATATATATATAAATATATATATCATATCATTTTAATTTTCTAGATGTCCTGTGGGTGGATAGGAAGACAGAAAACCATACAAAAAGGAAGTTGCCGTTAAATCTCAGCCAATTACAACTCAATCCGTGCAGTTCAAATGATATCTCTCTAAAGTCTATCCAAAAGTCTGGAAATATTTCAATTGTTTAGCAAGGAAAGGTACAAAATCCTTGAATGTTTTCCTTATTTATCACTGCCTCAACTACAGAATGACAAAAAGTTAACAGATCAGCCAAGGAGACAAATTGATGGTACTTTTACTTGTTATAGAGTTTCTTGATAATCCCTACTTTTGACACGCACCGTTAAGTTTATACCTAAAAATATGTCAAAACGTGCAAGCATTTAATATGTTTAAGTAAAATAAGTGTTTTTTTTTTAGATACATCGGTACATAAATATTTAAATGGAATTGATTTCTAATCACCTCTTTCCAATTACCGGAGGCGGTATTGATCTGAGTGCTCCGTACAATTAGTACTCACAGTCATAGCGATGTATCTAAATGGTTAAATGCTAAGTACAAGGGTTTAACCAGTCATTTTTTATTGGCTATTTTAATAGAGGACTTTACGTCCAATGTTTGAAATTGCATGTTTTGGCACATATATCATGAAGAAATTTTCTGTCCAATTCTATAAAATTCCTTTCTCCCATATTCATTCTCATGTAAACGCGATCTTAAAATACAAAGCAGTCGGTTGATAAGCAACTTCCTCTAAAGTAAGGAGTTTTGGGTCGATGTGGCGGCTGATATATTATCTGATGCCACCGCAGAGTAGAAATTCTTCTGTGGGAACTCAACTACGACAATCAATTGAATTAATTTAATTTAAATTGCTTGGATAAAAAAGCAAAAGTACTACATAAAGTATTAATTTTAAAATTATTTGGGCTATGTGGTCGTTTATTACACAATGTAGGATTACGTTGCATCGTAACACGCTTGGCTTAGTTTTGCATGCAAACTTTTAAGTCTGTAGCTCATTTAATAAATGACAGATAGGTAACCTAGAAAATGGCAAAGAACATTTATACATTACCAGGTAATTGTAAGAGAATTTGTATCAGTATACTGAATCAAAGGCTTCAACGTCGTTAAATTTGAATTCCACTGTTGGGCAATCATTATCATAAAATTCATTACTATCTCTGTAGAAAATAAGTTTCATACAATTTTTCAAGCATACAGATAAAATATTTCTCGAAATATCTTTATACATAACACATTCACACTTTTTTTCATTAAATTGAGTTTCAGACTAGTGTTTAAATATAAAGGTGTACACACCAAGTCACTATGGATTCAGTTTGATAATGGACTATATGTTTTAATATCTAATGGCAATCTCTTAATGAGCATACTTAGTTTTATTTATAAAATTGTTCTGTTTGTCATTGCGATAGTCCCAAATAATGTCCATGTTTTTTTTTAGGGAGAGGCAGGAAAAATGCAATTACGCACGCAGGTGGCCAGCCTGTAGTGTGGGACTTCCCCTAAAAACGGGTTTTTACCCACTAAAGAACCTCCTCTACTCTTTAGGATTCTAACCTGGGATTGTTTATCACATTACTTCAGGCTAGGCCTAAATTTGGCTTAAGCCCGTGGGGGCTCGCTCCTTATCCAGCCGCTCGGTCAAGGGATCTGGGCCCACTTCGCGGTCCAGATCGGATTTCTTTAGTCCATAATAATGACATATTTTACTGTAATCGAACTCATAGTTCCTCACATTGAAATGAATGATTAATACACGAGTTCAAGTCTATATATCAGTTCGTTTTCAATATAATCGTGTCGTGTGGGTTGTCAGACAGATAGACATAAAGAAATGAATTTATTTCAGTGTCCTTTGAGAAAACTCAGCCAATAAGTTAATATTCAAATAAACGTTACTAAAGCAGTCCTAGTAACAGAACATGAATATAGAACATGCACTTTTATAACTTCTTCTACATCATAATTTATGTATAAATCTTTCACATTCAATCAATCAATCAATTTTTATTGCGGAGACAAAATACATTTGTATAGCAAACGTCAAATATGTTAAAATTTGGACATACATACCACATCGAGCTCTCATTCAGACATACATTTGATCACTCATTCCACGTTCATCCATCGCCAATAATTCCCACTTCGTTCGAGAGTCAGTCTTGTTTATTGTGTGGTCTCCCAGTCATACTCCAGAAACTCTTTTACATTGTAAAATGCATTTGACGCTAAACAAGCGTTTTAAACGATTTTTTAACGCCTTGAGCGTCGAGGCTTTTCTTAATTCATTAGGCAATCTGTTAATAAAATGAACCCCTGCCTGTGAAGGCAAGCGTTCATAAACCACCGTCCTGTGTCTCCCAGTTCGGTAGTCGTCTCTGCCTCTAGTCCCGTACGAGTGAATGTCTCAGCCCGTAATCAAGGCACATTTAGACATACAATACAACGTTTTTTGTAAAATGTAGAGCGCTAGGCAGAGTTAACAGTTGCAACCTTTTGAAAGTTGACCTGCACGACTCTCTAAACTTCAATTTTGCAATGGTGCGGATCGCTCGCTTCTGTAATTTAAACACTCTTGAAAATTGGTTCCTTGCACAGGCACACCCCATGGTACCACCATCCGTAAGTGAGGTGTGGATAAATCAAGCCATTTAAGCAAAATATCGCCGTGAATATTCCATGTCCAACACTTGATCAAGGTAAATTACTTGGCTAAAGACCTCAGAACATAATGCCTGAGGCTATTTAGGAGCAAACGTGATTCGATGTGAATATTTCACATGTCAAACCTTGATCAAGTAAATATATAGTTATATACATTAAAATACATTAAAATTATCGAGTAAGAAGAAAGAAAAAAGAACTGGAAATGATAACATCAACTAAATCTGTACATCTACAAAAAAATGTTAAAAACAGAATAACTCTGTTGGTTTTGATATATGAAAAAGATGGAAATGGAAAAAAAATGTAATGCATAAATCAACTAATGTCTGTAAATCTTTTAAGAAGTAAATGCACATTAATAAAAAAAAAAATTAATCTTTTTAAATTTCGTTTCACTAGACAAACGCGTTTAACTACTCCTCATAACACAACACAATCTTTGCTAGGGCCGACATTGCGGAACCACCTCGCACGCGCCCTCAAATGTTTGATGAATCGGACCAGATTAGATTGACTCCTTTCCTCTTCCATCATATTACTGTACACGTCATTATGGCCAACGTGTCAAATATACAATAAACTGATGTCATTGTAGAGTAATGAAAAAGGTTTACCAATTATCAAATATTGGCGTATCGAAAGAGACTTGGAAAAACTTTTATTGCACTACATCTGCCCAGTCAAAACCATTTTGTTTATGACAGTTACGAGAGAATAAGCTATGGATGTAACAGATAACAATAACAGAGACGCCCTAACCCTGTTATACAACTGCGCTGTCGACTGCAGGCTGCAGAAACAGCCCTCTGTCCACCTTAATCCGAATCCTCAAATTAGAATCGTAAAAAGATTTACAGACTAATATTGTGAGCTTAAACTTTCATTCGTGTTATTCCTGGTTTACAAATCAGTCCGGGATAAAATAAGTGCTATATATGAAAACTAACAATTTTGTAATATCACAATTTTTTAAATCATGGTGGTTGACTTGAAAGGATTATATTTTCTTCTACCTCTTCATATTATAAAGTGAATAAGTACTAAAAAAAAAATGCCGGTATTTCCCACCGTTTTTCACTGAGTTTAATGTTTCCCAAATTACACTTAATCAGACAATTAGCTATATCTACTGCAATTACCAACTAATAAACGGAAAAAAGTAATAGAATTCAACAGAAACACAATTAAAACATTAAAAGCCTCAATAAGATGCATTAATTTCTTTTTTTTTTTACCTACAAATACGTCACATACCTAGCTTAAAATAAATATGACAATATCTATAATAGAAATCAGCACGAATCCAAATTAAGAATTACCCATCTTTAAAAATCCTTTTTAAAAATGGAACACTCCATACCACGATATATTTATATATATCATAATAACGTATTGCTTAATTGTTTTTGTCTACACCCATATTAATGGCCAAAAATCCTTAACCCAAATAAAAGGGACCAAACATATAATACAACCTAAAATTTCGATCTGGTCTTTTTGTAATGAACAGACAAAATTAATCCCTTTTTAAGCGCTGGTCAGTATAGTTGGGCCCATAAATAATTATAGCAGTATAAGAACAGATAGGTGAAACCAAGTTTAACCGTCCCGTCACTTGTAATTTTTAGCTCGCTTTAATTTAAATGCATAACTTTCCAAGGAATAATATTAGATATTGGAAGATCTGAAAACTAGAATTGTAACTTCACATAATTGTAAAGTACATTTACACAATCTTCATATTTTATTGGGCATTCTGTATAAACTTTAACCTTAAAACATGTGATTTTAAGGCATTATATAACTATTTAAAATTATCGCCGGTAAAAGTTCATCATGGTTTAATATTAAATTACTACAAGGGCAAAATCGCGAGGTCCATTTATACATTTATGAGCCGACTCCTAATATGGTTCAATTATTTACCACCCTTTCTTCTAATTGAATCTTTCTGCGAATGGCAATATTCAGCAATATTGTGCCAACAAAGCTATCTGTGGTGGCTTTCCTGAAAAGAAAATGCTGTTGGTGTGGGGTTCATATTATACACTAAGTCCGGTTTAAACATGTACCTTTCAGGTTTTATGTCACCCAATTTCACAGAATATTAAAATGGTCACGAACAGAACAACGTAATATGCTCCCTATTATGTGTGATAATTCATCGAGCATAGCCGTACCCTGACGTCAGTAAAATTACGCGTGTCCTGCGTATTCGCTTGCAATTTCCAAAACATTTATTATAATACCCGTGCAGGGACTTGTATTTTTGACTTTTGACAAAGTGTCAGCTCATTGTTACAATCTTCTCATGACTTCACAGATTTGGGATAACTTTGATATACTTGTCCTTGCATGTCGTACCTAATTCAATAAAAACAAAACTTCATTGGATCACATTGAAATTTCATTACGTTTTTTTCATAATTATATTCAGTTTCCTAATTGGCTTGGGTGTTTGCTATGAACCCCTTACTAGAGAAAATTATTTGGTTGTCAACATCGTCAACCTGTCTTCTTGTCGAAAAATCTCGTTTCTCCGACGTGCCCTTAACAAAACGTTATAGATTTTTATGGTTCATATTTAAACAATTCGCCGTATAACACATTTATTTTAAGGAAATAATATACAATCAGACCAAAACCTAACAACTGGTATGTACACACGTAATATCGATCGCTATATATACATTCGTTTTCCAGCATTCCTTAAATTTAAAAATAAAAACACGTCCACGTTCCTTCAAATGTCAAGCAAGACAAGACGTTTACTAAAATTAGTAGAGTCCTCCTCTGATTTAAGAAATACAAAGATTGTGAAATAAAAATACGCCTCACAGTTGTTTTCGAGTAACAGGCTTCACCGAGTTCGATCTGTAACAATTCTATTGATCTATATAATATTATTTCTCGATAAATGTTCATTCTCGATATGTCACGCAGGACAGGATAGACAGAAATCTCTCCCTCCCCCGGTAGGAAAAATTAAATTTGTATCTTCCATTCCACACCACCGTTAATTAAATAAAAAGCATTCATGACTTTTTATAAATGAAGTTTATATAGAAAATAAAAATTCCAAAGATAAACTCTTTCTCACCATTATTTCTGCAAAATGGGTATATTAGAATTTTGTATCAAATTTAAATTAGGATTTATAGGTTGCGTATAAAACATAGATAAAATTAACAAGACTGTCGCAGAAATAAAACTTTTTAAACCCGACCTATGTAACATTTACTTTGAATTACTAATGAATAAAAGATGTTCAAAATTTTTAACATCCTCATATTCATGGATTTTTACAAACTTATTTAGGCATATTTTTATTTGTCATAATCATTACCAATAATTACCAATATAAACATATTAGCTCACGCCTTAATAAAATCTCCATGCCCCCTCATACCTCTATATCAATGTTTCTCGTGGTAGAAATGAAGCTTTCGTGCAAAATAGTTCTAGTTTAGGTCTTTGGTCAGTTCTTTTTCCAACATAACGTGCGAAAAGAACAAACAGAAATAATTTCTTGGCTCAGAGCCAATTAAAGTAACTATTAAAATGTTTCAAAAAGCGGATCTAGCTTTAAAACCAATGAAGACAGTAATTGTGAAGTATTATGCCCTAGGCCTTAAAGAAACATTTACTTTACCAGTAAGCGAATGTTTGTGGACACACACTAGAGGTAGTGGAGGCAGACCACCAGGTAGGTTTATAGCAGAAACCAATATGGGAGCAGTAAAATTAATGGTCCGCAAACATCCGTACTGTAGACACTGAAATATGGGCAGTCGAGTAATTGTCTCTCTGCGGCTTCTGTGGCTTCTCTTTTCTAAAAATTACAGATCTGGAAACAGCCGTTACAGAAGTGTGTCAGAAACTGTGCAAAATCTTAATCTTAATAGACAAACTCTAAGCCTTTTATATGAAACAGATCCAAATACGACTTGAGAGAGGAAGAATAAAAATAAGCCTACTCCTGCTTATATCTCAAAAGCATAAATTAATTATAAAATATCTTGATAAGAAACACCTAGTATATACTTTGTTTTATAATGCCTAGACTTGTATTAAAAATTGTGTATTTAATATCAGTGTAATGTTGTTACTAGAGTTGTACCTCAATTATATGACAAAACACTTTTTTGATGTAAATATAAAGGTAAAAAAAATATACTCTTATACGCATTTTAAATATTATAATGTTAAAACATTATTATTGGTGTGGTTTATCACTTTTTCTAAAAAACTATGTTTTTTCGTAGGAAACTAAATAGTTACCAAAAATCTAATTGAATTTTATTTAAAAAGTACTAGTATTTAGTTTTATAACGCATTACGGGAAAGTTAGAGACTGTAAGTCCCTTGTAACAAAACAAAGCAATCATGTAATAAAATATTGTTCAATTGCCATAATTATTTTTAGTTGGCGTTTGTGCTACAACTTAATTATTGCATTTGTCATACATAAACTGGAATTTATTTTTAAAAGCGTTGTTTAACCTTTTTTTATATTCTCTCAATAACATCCTATAATGCTTTTATATAATATTTTGGTTGTTAGTTACATTGATTTTCCAGTAGTCATTTTAGGTCTGAAACCCATGACGTTTACAATGTAATGGAATCCAAATATTAGAAAGATTTACTTCATTTATAGCACATTCAGATGTATGTTTAATGATGATAGAAATGCCATATTACTACTTATTAATTTATAGTCAATTTACGTTATTTTTTATTGCAACAATGTAGAAATCACCAAAGGCTTTCCAAGAGGTTTAAAATATTGAAATCTAATATATCATACCATTGAAAGGTGTCCTGCAGGTGGACAGGAACGCAGACAACCATACAAAAAGG
>NW_025784800.1:0-2820 GCF_021130785.1 Homalodisca vitripennis
GGGGGGCGGACCGGCGGCCGGGGCTGGCGGGGAGCGGAGTTGCGGGGGGGGCCGGCCCTGGGGGCGGCGGGCGGGGGCTGCGCTGATGAGCGGTGGCGTCGTCGGGGGCGGCTGGGCGTTTGGGGGGGCGGGCGCGGGCTGCCGGCGCGGCCGGTCGGCGGGGGGCTGGGGGGCAGCGCCGCGGGTCTGCCGCGTGGGCGGCGGCGGTCGGCGGCGGGCCGGGGCCGGGCGGGCGGATTCGGCGGCCGTGCGGGGCTGCTCGGATTGGCGGGCGCGATCGGGCCTGCGGGGCGGCGGGCGGGGGTCGCGGCGGGCCGCGGGGCCGGCGCGGCGGCGCGGGCGGGGCGCGTCGCGCATGGCGGCGGGCGGGCGGCGGCGCGGGGGCGGGCGGGGGGGCGGGCGCGCGGGGCGCGGGGGCGGGCGCGGGCGGCGGCGCGGCGGGCGCGGGGGGCGGGGCGGGCCGGGCGGGCGCGCGGCGCGCGGCGGGGGGCGCGGCGGGCGGGGCGGGGGCGGGGGCGGCGGGGGCGCGGCGCGGGGGCGGGCGCGGGGGTGCGGGCGCGGGCGCGGGGCGGGGGCGGCGGCGGCGCGCGGGGTCGCGCGGGGCGGGCGGGCGGCGGGCGCCGCGGGGGGCGGGCGGGGCGGGGCGGCGCGGGGGCGCGGGGGGCGCGGGCGCGGGGGGGGCGCGCCGGCGGGCGGCGTCGCGGGCGGGGGGCGGCTGGGGGGGGGCGGCGGGGGCGGGGCGCGCGGCGGCGGGGGCGGGGGGGCGGGGCGGCGGCGGGCGCGGCGCGGGCGGCGGGCGGCGGCGCGGGCGGGCGGGGCGGCGGGCGGGCGGGGCGGCGGGGCGCGGGCGGCGCGGCGGGGCGGGCGGGGGGCGGGCGGGGCGGGGGCGGGCGGGCGGCGCGGGGCGTGCGGGGCGGGGGGGGCGCGGTGCGGGCGCGTGGCGGGCGGGGCGGGCGGTCGGGCGGCGCGCGGGGCGGGGCGGGCGGGGGGGCCGGCCGCGGGGGGGCCGGCGCGGGGCGGGGGTCGGGGCGGCGGCGCGGGGGCGGGGGCGGCGCGGCGGGAGGGCGGGCGCGGGCGTCGGCGGCGGGGGGGGGGCGGCGGGCGCGGGGGCGGCGGGGCGGGGGGGGGCGCGGCGGCGGGGCGGGCGGGGCGCGGGCGGGGGCGAGGGGCGGCGGGGGCGGGGGGGCGGGCGGCGGGCGGGGGCGGCGGCGGCGGCGCGGCGGGCGGGGCGCGGGGGGCGGGGCGGCGGCGCGGGGGGGCGGTCGGGCCGCGGCGGGCGCGGCGGGGGGCGGCGGGGCGCGGGGGGCGGGCGCGGCGGGGGGGGGCGGGGCGGCAGGGGGCGTGGCGGGGGCGGGCGGGGGCCGGGGCGCGGGGCGGGTCGGCGGGCGGGGGGGCCCGGGGGCGTCGCGTGCGGGGGGGGGCGGCGCCCGGGGCCGGCGGCGGGGCGGGTCGGCGCGGGGGCGGGGGGGCGGCGCCCGGGGGCGGGCGGGGCGGCGCGGCGGGCGCCGCGGGCGGGGGCGGCGCCGGCGGGCGGCGGGGGGGGGGCGGCCGCGCGGGGCGGGGCGGCGGCGGGGCGGGGCGCGCGCGGGGGCGGTCGGGCGGGGCGCTCGGCCGCGGCGGGCGCGCGGGGGCGGCGGGCGGGGCGGGGGGGGGGCGGGGCGGGCGGCGGGGTGGCGACGGGCCGCGGGGGCGGCGGCGCGGGCGGCGGCGGCGCGCGGGGGGGCGCGGGGGCGGGGGGGCGGGGGGCGGCGGCGGGGGGGCGGGCGCGGGGCGGGGGCGGGGGGGCGGCGGCGGCGCGCGGGGGGGGCCGCGCGGCGCGGGCGGCGGGCGGGACTGCGGCGGGGGGCGGCGGGTCGGCGGAAGGGGCGGGCGCGGGGGCGGCGCGGGGGGGGGGGGCGGGCGGGCGGCGCGGGGGCGCGGGGCGGGGCGTTGCGGCGGCCGCGGGGGCGCGGGGGGCGGCGGGGGCGGGGGCGGCGGCGCGCGGGCGGGCGCGGCGGGTGGGGGCGCGGGGCGGGGCGCGGCGGCGGGCGGGGCGGGCGGGCCCGGCGGGGGGGGGGCGGGCCGGGGGGCGCGCGGGGGGGCCGGGCGGTCGGCGCGCGGCGGCGCAGCGGGGGGCGCGCGGCGCGGGGGGGCGCGGGCGCGGGGGGGCGCGGGCGGCGGCGGCGAGAGGCGGTGGGCGGGGGCGCGGGCGGCGGGGCGGCCGCGCGCGGGCGGCAGTCGCGCGCGGCGTGGGGGCGGCGGGCGGCCGCGAGAGAGCGGCGGGGGGAAAGTTGGGGGGGCGGGGGGCGGACGCGCTGCGCTGGACGGGCGGGCGCGGGCGTCTGGGCGGGCGGCGGGCGCGGCCCGGCGGGGCGGCGCGGTCGGTGCGGGGGGGGCGCCCGGGGCGCGGGGCGGGCGGCGTTTTGCCGGTGGCAGGCGGGCGCGTCGGGCGGGGCGCGGCGGGGGTCGGGGGCGGACTCGGCGGCGTCGGCGCCCGGGGGCGGGCCGGCGCGGGTTGCGCGCGGCGGGGCGGCGCGGCGACGCGGTCGCCGGGCGCGTGGCGGGCGCGCGAGGCAGCGGCTGGACGCGGTTTGGGGGCGGGCGAGCGGGCGGCTGGGCGGGGCGCACGGCGGGCGCGGCGAGGCCCGCGTCGGCGGGTCGGGCGCGGCGGCCGGCGCGGCGGGGATTGCGGCGGCGGGCTCTGGGCCCGGGGCGTTGCGGCCCTGGCGGGGCGGGGGGGCCGGCGCGCGGGCGGGGCGGGCGGGCCGTGCGGGGCGGCGCGGGCCGGCGCGGCGGCGCCGGCGGCGCGCGGGGGCGGGGCGGGGGCCCCGGGCGTGGCCC
>NW_025784801.1:0-22535 GCF_021130785.1 Homalodisca vitripennis
TTTGACATTCCAGAGATTTTTTTTTTCCGCTTAAAATAAAGTTTCATCAAGCCCGATAGTGGCCGAACGGTAGGTCACGTAGCTTGCCAAAATCTGATTCACCTCCATCAAATTATGCCAAAAAATTTAACGTTATCTAAACCAGAAAAGGTCCCAGTGACTTTTTTTTCCCGCTATCTCCCCCATCCATTGGTTTTGGTCCGAAAAACGTGGATTATGTTGCAATTTTTTATTTTTGTAAATTTTACGTGGAAAATTTTGATTATGGGGTACGATAATCCGCGTCGTAACCATTGGTCGGAGGGCAAAATAAAACAAAGGTTAGTATATAATGGAAATGACAAGTTGATCCTACAATGAAAGGTTTAGTGGACTTTTTTACTCTAGTCTCCATAGATAGTTTGGCCGCATAAATAGCGATTAAGTGAATAGATTTGGAAATTTTCGCCTCATCAAATTTTAACATTCCTGGGCTTGATAGCTGCTAAACTATTGGTCTTTGGTTCTTAGGCTCAAAACAAATTTTCATTCGGATTATAGCAAATGACCGTGATCTACTACCAATAAAAGGTTCAGTAACATTTTGCCCTATCCTCAAAACGGTTTGGCCGCCATAACGCTTTTATTAAAAGTTTTGATTTTTTTTGAGTTTTACGTGAGAATTTTTGTTTTCTGGGCTCCATTGTAGACAAAACCTTTAGGTTATAGTCCGGATTAAAAATTTGATTTTTTAATACAAAATTTTTACTATCTCTACAAAAAAGGTCTTAGTAAGCTTTTGCTCTATAACCTCCATCGGTTTTGGTTAATAAATGTCCAATTATTTTGTAATTTACCGAATGTGGAAAAATTTTGTTACTGGAGTCCATAGCGGTTGACCCGATTATGCTAGCTTTAAATATCAAAACACTTTATAAACAGCTATTGGGTAGGGGTTCTAGCACAAAAAAGTAGCTTTATTGTTGTATATCTTACTGTAAGCCTGTTACACACGCTCTCAATGGGCAAAAATATTTTTTTTGTAATCTGGCAATTATAGGGGTTTTTGCTTTTTCTGACTAAAATTTGTGTAATTCGTTATGAGTTCCTGATTGAGTTTGTATTACTAAGTAAACGAGTGACTAGTAAACGTGTACTAGAGCACATCATTAATTGGCTGAGCGTTAGCGAAGTTCAATAGTAATTAGGGACAGAGTGAATTTTATTATTTTTGCTTACAAACACAAAACACACTCTAAGAGGCAAAAGTGTGGTAAATTAAACCCCCTGATGTGTTACCCCCCCGGTACATTTAAACCCCCCCAGGGATTTTTCTGGCATGACCTCATGTTCGAATTTTACCAATCACCAAATCCCTTAACCCCCCCTTGGAAGTTCCTGTATGACCAGATAACCCCCTGATGTCTAAACCCTTAACATTAAATCTCCCCCCTTGGGAATTTCCTGCCATGACAAGATAAACCTCTGAGAAAATTAAACACCCTAAACAACCTAAAAATAATGACTCAGGGTTGGGTTTTTGTTATATTTACACTAAACAAATCACAATAGGCCACCAGTGCAGTCCTTTCTCCACAGCTCCGTACTGGCTAAACCAGACGTCGTAGCTAAAATCGGACACCCAGAATCGAAAGATAAAATTAAATTTCCGACAAGAAAGGTCCAGTCACTTTTTGTCGTATCTCTAACGGTTAAGCCACAAAATGCCATTAAAGTAAAAACTTTTGATAGATTGGGATAAAAATCAACAAATTCTACTTCTAATTTACGGATTTAACCTGTCACCGAATTCCTCTTATCCCCGAATTTTAAGCACCCTACTTCGGGGGCCTGGGGGCGTAGCCCCCAGCGAGCCGAAGGCGAGTCTAAATACTTATACAGCCGCATGTGTAACTGACTGACTGACATATAGATTACAAATTCTAACATAGTTCTAGAAGTGCTGGAAACTTGAAATTTGGCACGCAGGTACCTTTCACAATATGACCCGAGGAAAAGTCTGAAAACCGGACTTTTTTTACTTTTAAACCCCTCAAAAAAATTCCTAAAAAATCGCGCATTCTTTACCCCTGCAGGCATTTCTTGTAAGCCTGATAGCGGGTGAACCGTTGGAGCTATCTTCAATCTGACGAAAAATCGTTAGTCAGGAATGAAGTGAACTACAAAAAAGGTCCAGTGACATTTTGTCCTATCTCGTGTGGTTAAGCGACAAAACGCGGGAATGTTTGACATTCCAGAGATTTTTTTTTTGCTTAAAAATAAAGTTTCGAGCCTGATAGTGGCCGAACGGTAGGTCGTAGCTAGCTCAAATCTGATTGACCCATCAAATTAGCAAATTGCGCGATCTACAGAAAAGGTCCAGTAACTTTTTGCTCTATATCAAGTGGTTCGGCCGAAAAACGTGATTATGTGCAATTGTTTTTGTAATTTTTACGTGAAACTTTTGTTTTCGGGCTCGATAGCGGCGAAACCATTGGACGGAGGTCGAAATAAGACAAACGTTGGAGTTAGGAAATGAGGTAATCTACAAAAATGTGCCAGTAACTCTTTACTCTATCTCCATTGGTTTGGCCGCAAAACGTGATTAAGTGAATATTTGGAAATTTTCGCCTAAAAATTTACCTTTCGGGCTCGATAGCGGCTAAACGGTTGGTCGTAGCTCAAAACAAATTTTTAAAAGGATTTAAGAAATTGCGTGATCTACAAAAAATGCTCAGTAACATTTTTCCCTATCCTCAACGGTTTGGCTGCATAACGCGTTTTAAAGTATTGATTTTTTAAGTTTTACGTGATATTTTTAAACTGCCCAGTGCAGCCTTTTGTCCTAAGCTCTGTACTTCCTAAATTATAGGTCGTAGCTTAGATCTGATGGCATAATCGAAAGAAAAAAATCAAATTTACGACAAGAAAGGTCCATTCACTTTTTCTTGTATCTCTAACAGTTATCTAAATACTTTATACAGCCGCATGTGTAACTGACTGACTGACATATAGATACAAATTCTAACATAGTTCTAGAAGTGCTGGAAACTTGAAATTTGGCACGCAGGTACCTTTCACAATATGACCCGGAGGAAAAGTCTGAAAACCGGACTTTTTTTACTTTTAAACCCCTCAAAAAAATTCCTAAAAAATCGCGCATTCTTTACCCCTGCAGGCATTTCTTGTAAGCCTGATAGGGTGAACCGTTGGAGCTATCTTCAATCTGACGAAAAATCGTTAGTCAGGAATGAAGTGAACTACAAAAAAGGTCCAGTGACTTTTTGTCCTATCTCGTGTGGTTAAGCGACAAAACGCGGAATGTTTGACATTCCAGAGATTTTTTTGCTTAAAATAAAGTTTCGAGCCTGATAGTGGCCGAACGGTAGGTCGTAGCTCAAATCTGATTGACCCATCAAATTAGCAAATTGCGCGATCTACAGAAAAGGTCCAGTAACTTTTTGCTCTATATCAAGTGGTTCGGCCGAAAAAACGTGATTATGTGCAATTGTTTTGTAATTTTTACGTGAAACTTTTGTTTTCGGGGCTCGATAGGCGGCGAAACCATTGGACGGAGGTCGAAATAAGACAAACGTTGGAGTTAGGAAATGAGGTAATCTACAAAAATGTGCCAGTAACTCTTTACTCTATCTCCATTGGTTTGGCCGCAAAACGTGATTAAGTGAATATTTGGAAATTTTCGCCTAAAAATTTACCTTTCGGGCTCGATAGCGGCTAAACGGTTGGTCGTAGCTCAAAACAAATTTTTAAAAGGATTAAGAAATTGCGTGATCTACAAAAAATGCTCAGTAACATTTTTCCCTATCCTCAACGGTTTGGCTGCATAACGCGTTTTAAAGTATTGATTTTTTAAGTTTTACGTGATATTTTTAAACTGCCCAGTGCAGCCTTTTGTCCTAAGCTCTGTACTATTCCTAAATTATAGGTCGTAGCTTAGATCTGATGGCATAATCGAAAGAAAAAATCAAATTTACGACAAGAAAGGTCCATTCACTTTTTCTTGTATCTCTAACAGTTATCTAAATACTTATACAGCCGCATGTGTAACTGACTGACTGACATATAGATACAAATTCTAACATAGTTCTAGAAGTGCTGGAAACTTGAAATTTGGCACGCAGGTACCTTTCACAATATGACCCGGAGGAAAAGTCTGAAAACCGGACTTTTTTACTTTTAAACCCCTCAAAAAAATTCCTAAAAAATCGCGCATTCTTTACCCCTGCAGGCATTTCTTGTAAGCCTGATAGCGGGTGAACCGTTGGAGCTATCTTCAATCTGACGAAAAATCGTTAGTTCAGGAATGAAGTGAACTACAAAAAAGGTCCAGTGACTTTTTGTCCCTATCTCGTTGTGGTTAAGCGACAAAACGCGGGAATGTTTGACATTCCAGAGATTTTTTTGCTTAAAATAAAGTTTCGAGCCTGATAGTGGCCGAACGGTAGGTCGTAGCTCAAATCTTGATTGACCCATTAAATTAGCAAATTGCGCGATCTACAGAAAAGGTCCAGTAACTTTTTGCTCTATATCAAGTGGTTCGGCCGAAAAAACGTGATTATGTGCAATTGTTTTGTAATTTTTTACCGTGAAAACTTTTGTTTTCGGGCTCGATAGCGGCGAATACCATTGGACGGAGGTCGAAATAAGACAAACGTTGGAGTTAGGAAATGAGGTAATCTACAAAAAATGTGCCAGTAACTCTTTACTCTATCTCCATTGGTTTGGCCGCAAAACGTGATTAAGTGAATATTTGGAAATTTTTCGCCTAAAAATTTACCTTTCGGGCTCGATAGCGGCTAAACGGTTGGTCGTAGCTCAAAACAAAATTTTTAAAAGGATTTAAAGAAATTGCGTGATCTACAAAAAAATGCTCAGTAACATTTTTTCCCCTATCCTCAACGGTTTGGCTGCATAACGCGTTTTTAAAGTATTGATTTTTTAAGTTTTTACGTGATATTTTTAAACTGCCCAGTGCAGCCTTTTGTCCTAAGCTCTGTACTTCCTAAATTATAGGTCGTAGCTTAGATCTGATGGCATAATCGAAAGAAAAAATCAAATTTACGACAAGAAAGGTTCCATTCACTTTTTTCTTGTATCTCTAACAGTTATCTAATCTCTATCTAATATATATACAGCCGCATGTGAAACTGACTGACTCACTCACTCACTGATATATAGATACAAATTCTAACATAGTTCTAGAAGTGCTGGAAACTTGAAATTTGGCACGCAGGTACCTTTCACAATATGACCCGAGGAAAAGTCTGAAAAAAACCGGACTTTTTTTACTTTTAAAACCCTCAAAAAAATTCGAGAAAAATTCATGCATTTTTCACCCTTGCAGGCCTTTTTTGTAAAGCCCGATAGCGGGCGAACCGTTGGAGCTAGCTCGGATCTGACGAAAAATTCATAGTCCAGGAATGGAGTGAACTACAAAAAAAGGTCCAGTGACTTTTTGCTCTATCTTCCATGGTTAAGCGACAAAACGCTCGAAACATTTGACATACCAGATTTTTTTTCGATAAAAATAATGTTTTCGAGCCCGATAGCGGCCGAACCGTTGGTCGTAGCTTCAAATCTGATTGACCCATCAAATTAGCAAATTGCGCGATCTACAGAAAAGGTCCAGTGACTTTTTTGCCCTATCTCTATTGGTTTGGCCGAAAAACGTGATTATGTGCAATTTTGTTGTAATATTTACGTGAAAAGTTTCTTTTTTAGGTCGATAGCGGCGAAACCATTGGTCGGAGGGCAAAATAAAACACAGGTTAGATATAGGAAATGAAGTGATCTACATAAAAGGTCAAGTGACTTTTTACTCAATCTCCATTAGTTTGGCCGCAAAATGCGATTAAGTGAAAAGATTTGGAAATTTTCGCCTACAAAATTTACATTCAGGGCTTTGATAGCGGCTAAACGGTTGCTCGTTGCTCAAAACAAATTTTCAACAGGATTTAGCAAATAATGTGATCTACAAAAAAGGCTCAGTAACAATTTGCCCTATCCTCAACGGTTTGGCTGCATAACGCGTTTTAAAGTATTGATTTTTATGTTTTACGTGATATTTTTTTAAACTGCCCAGTGCAGTCTTTTGGTCCTAAGCTCTGTACTACTGCCTAAATTATAGGTCGTAGCTTAAATCTGATGGCATAATCGAAAAGACAAAATCAAATTTTCGACAAGAAAGGTCCATCACTTTTTCTCGTATCTCTAACGGTTTGGGCGCAAAATGCCCTTAAAGTCAAAACTTTTGGTTAAATCTGGAAAATTCGATAAAATGGGTCTTCTTTTAACCCCAAGATCCCTAATCTGATGCTCAGACATAAACTTTCCCCGAATACCGCTAATCCAGTTAACGAGTGAATACACCCCACATTAGATATTGGCTGAAACGTTAGCTAAGCGTCAATAGTAGATAGGGGACAAAGTGAATTATTATTATGTTTACCAGACACAACACCTTCTAAAATAGGCCCATGTGTCATTAACCCCCGGTAAAATCAGCCCCCCCCGGAATTTTTCTAGTATGACCAGATAAACCTCCAGAGTAAAAACTAAACCTCCTGATGTCTTAAACCCCCGGTAACATTAAACCCCCTCCCAGGGAATTTTTCCATTCATTACTAGATAAAATCCTGAGTAAATGGAACCCCCTGAGATGTCTTAACCTACGGTAAACATTAACCCCCTCCCAGAGAATTTCCTGGCATGAATAGATAAACTAATCAGTAAATTAAACCCCCTGATGTCCTAAACCACGGTAACATTAACCCCCGCGGAATTTTCTGCTATGACCAGATAATCTCTTGAGTAACTTAAACCCCCTGATTTCTTAACCCCCGGTAATATTAACCCCCGACAATTTCCTGGCATGACTAAATAATCTCCCTGATGATATTAAACCAACTGTTTAACCTAAAATACTGCCTTAAGGTCTGTTTTTTATTATGCTTATACTAAAAAAAATCAAGATCATTATGGGGGAATTGAAAACCTCAAGTCCGAATTTTAACCAACAACCGAATCCCTCCTGTCCCCGAATTCCGCTTATCCCCGAATTTGCAAGCGTACATCATGGGGCCTGGGGCATTGACAAACTAATAACTATAAACTGACCCGAAATTTGAATCTTTTCGCGTAAAAATTACAAGAATTTCGCTCGTAAATCCCGTTTAACAAAAACGGCCTAACCAAGGGAGATACAGCAAAAATACTATTTCAGCTTTTTTGTAGACCACGTTATGCACTAAATATTGTTTGATAATGCGTTTTCCTCCCACGAGAAAGGACAATGCAGGGGACACGTAACTTGAAAACTAGTCCGAATTTAACCAACAGCCGAATCCCTCCTGTCCCCGAATTCCGCTTATCCCCGAATTTTGCAAAGCGTACATCATGGGGGGCCTGGGGCATTGACAAACTAATAACTATTAAACTGACCCGAAATTTGAATTTTCGCGTAAAAATTACAAGAATTTCGCTCGTAATCCCGTTTAAACGGCCTAACCAAGGGAGATACAGCAAAATACTATTTCAGCTTTTTTGTAGACCACGTTATGCACTAAATATTGTTTGATAATGCGTTTTTCCCACGAGAAAGGACAATGCAGGGGACACGTAACTTGAAAACTAGTCCGAATTTAACCAACAGCCGAATCCCTCCTGTCCCCGAATTCCGCTTATCCCCCCGAATTTGCAAGCGTACATCATGGGGGCCTGGGGGCGTTAGCCCCCAGCGAGGCCGAAGGCGAGTCCCATATATATACAGCCGCATGTGTAACTGACTGACTGACTCACTGATAGGGTATACAAATTCTAACCCACTTCTAGAAGTGCTGGAAACACCGAATTTTGCACACACCTAGCTGGAGTCTTCAAACCACCGGGAAAAGTCTGAAAACCGGAATTTTTTAATTTTGAACCCCTCAAAAAAAATTCGCGAAGTGACCCCTTTTTTGCCCTTGCAGCTTTTCTTTGAAGCCCGATAGCGGGCGAACCGTTGGGAGCTAGCTTCGATTCTGACGAAAAATTCACAATCAGGAATGAAGTGAACTACAAAAAAGGTCTAGTGACTTTTTGCTATATCTCCATCGGTTTGGCCGCAAAACGCGATTACATTAAAATATTTTGAAATTTTCGCCTTAAAAATTTACCTTTCGGGTTCGATAGCGGCTAAACGGTTGGTCGTAGCTCAAAACAAAATTTTCAATGGGATTTAGTAAATGGCGTGGTCTACAAAAAAGGTTCAGTAACAATTTGCCCTACCATCAACGGTTTGGCCGCAAAACGCGTTTTAAAAGTATTGATTTTCTAAGTTTTACGTGAGATTTTTGTTTTCTGGGTTTTATTGCGGCCAAACTCCTTATTATAGCACTGAATAAAAATTTGATTTTATTACTAATTAATGCGATCTACAAAAAAGGTTCAGTGACATTTTGCTCTATCTCCATTGGTTCGGCTAATAAATGTAAATATTTCATAATTTCTTTTTAATAACTTTGTTTCTAAAGTCGATAGCGGCCAAACGGTTAGTAATAGCTTTAAATCTAAAAGCTGTTATGACTAAATATTGATGGGATCCTAAAAAAAGGTAATGTAACTATTTGTTGTATGTCCTTTAATAAGCCAGAAAAACGCTATAAATAGCTAAATATTTGTCGTAGATTGGAAATTTTTTGGAGTTCAACTTAAAATACTGCCTTAAGGTCTGTTTTTATTATGTTTATAATAAACAATTCACGATAACTGACCAGTGCAGACTTTTCTCCAAGTCATTTCTGGCTAAACCAAAGGTCGCAGCTAAAATCTGACGACGGAATCGAAACACAAAATTAAATTTCCGACAAGAAAGGTCCAGTCACTTTTTGTCGTATCTCTAACGATTAAGTTTACAAAAATGGTCTTAGGAGTCAAATCTTTGATTAAAACTGGAAAATTCAATAAAATAGGTCTAATACTATTCCGTTTTCCGCTTTCCGCTTATCCCCGAATTTAGGCCAACACCCCTCCAAAATGGCGTTAGTGAAGCTTTCAATAGTAGATAGGGGACCAGAGTGTTTTATTTTATTTTATGAAATATTAGTTCATTGTCAAAACTCTGGCGTGGAATGATAATTTCTGAATTAATTAAAACCCCCTGATCAACGTTTTATTTTGATAAAAATTCCTCGTGCCCAGACACAAATTTACTAGAAAAGTACCACGCGTTCTTTAACCCCCGAGAACATAAAACCCCCTTTCCCGGGAATTTCCTGGTTGATGCACTCCTGATTAAAACAAACCCCCTGATCAACTTAATAATCTAATAAAGGCAGTTTTAAATTTATTTACACTAAATCTGTTTACACAACAGCTGACCGGTGCAGACTTTTATGCCAAGCGTTGTACCGACTAAACCATAGGTCGTAGATCAAATCTGACGGCACAATCGAAAGACAAAATTAAATTTCCGACAAGAAAGGTTCAGTCACTTTTTGTCGTATCTCTAACGGTTAAGCCACAAAAATGGCCCTAGAGTCAAAACTGATAAAAACTGGAAAATTCAAAAAAAAATAGGTCTAATACTATTCCGAATTTCCGCTTATCCCCCGAATTTGGACAACACCCCCAAAAGGGGCCTGGGGTGTGTCATTAACCCCAGGTAACATTACCCACCCCCCGAGATTTCCTGTGTATGACCGGATAACGTCCTGAGTACATTATAAACCCCTGAAGTGTGAACCCCCCTGAGAATTTCCTGGCATGACCTCATGTCCCGAATTTTACCAATCACCAAATCGCTTAGCCCCCCTTTGGGAAATTTCCCGGTATGACCATATAACTCCCCGATGTCTTAACCCTTGGTAACGTTAACCCCCCCCCCCTTTGAATTCCTTGTATGACCTCATGTCCGAATTTTTACCTATCAATAAACCACTCTTATCCCCTAATTTGGCAAACACCCAAAAGGGGGCCCGGCAACATTAAACCCCCCCAGGGAATTTCCTGGAATGACCAGACAATCTCCAGAATAAATGAAACCCCCTGATGTCTTAACCCCCGTTAACATTAAACCTCCCCTCAGGGAATTTCCTGGATGACCAGACAATCTCCTGAGTAAATTACACCACTGATATCTTAACCCCACCCGGAATTTCCTAGTATTACCAAACAATCTCTGGAGTAAATTAAAACCCTGATGTCTTAACCCCCGGTAACATTAACCCCCCCAGGGAATTTCCTGGCATGGCTAGAATTTATTTCTCTGATTTAACCTGTCACCGAATACCGCATATCCCCGAATTTGGGAAACACCCAAAAGGGGGCCTGGGGGCGTAGCCCCCAGCGAGCCGAAGGCGAGTCTAAAATACTTATACAGCCGCATGTGAAACCACTCACTCACTCACTCACTCACTGATGGATGTATACAAATTCTAACATAGTTTCTAGAAGTGCTGGAAACTTGAAATTTGGCATGCAGGTACCTTTTGTCGTGTAACCAACAGGAAAAGTCTGAAAACCGGACTTTTTTTACTTTTAAACCCCTCAAAAAAAATTCCCAAAAAATCGCGCATTCTTCAACCCCTGCAGGCATTTCTTGTAAGCCCGATAGCGGGCGAACCGTTTGGAGCTAGCTCGGATCTGACGAAAAATTCATGGTCAGGAATGGAGTGAACTACAAAAAAGGTCCAGTGACTTTTTTGCTCTATCTGTCATCGCATGGTTAAGCGACAAAACGCTCGAACATTTGACATTCCAGAGATTTATTTCGATAAACATAATGTTTCGAGCCCGATAGCGGCCGAGCCGTTGGTCGTAGCTCAAATCTGATTGACCCATCAAATTAGCAAATTGCGCGATCTACAGAAAAGGTCCAGTGAATTTTTGCCTTATCTCTATTGGTTTGGCCGAAAAAACGTGATTATGTGCAATTTTTTTGTAATATTTACGCGAAAAGTTTGTTTTTGAGGTAGATAGCGGCGAAACCATTGGTCGGAGGGCAAAATAAAACAAAGGTTAGATATAGGACAAATGAAGTGATCTACATAAAAGGTTTAGTGACTTTTTACTCTATCCTCCATTAGTTTGGCCGCAAAATGCGATTAAGTGAATAGATTGGGAAATTTTCGCCTACAAATGTACATTCCGGGCTTGATAGCGGCTAAACTATTGGTCTTAGCTCAAAACAAATTTTCAAACAGGATTTAGCAAATAATGTGATCTACAAAAAAGGCCCAGTAACATTTTGCCCTATCCTCAACGGTTTGGCCGCATAACGCGTTTTTAAAGTATTGATTTTTATGTTTTACGTGATATTTTTAAACTGCCCAGTGCAGTCTTTTGTCCTAAGCTCTGTACTGCCTAAATTATAGGTCGTAGCTTAAATCTGATGGCATAATCGAAAAGAGAAAATTAAATTTCCGACAAGAAAGGTCCAGTCACTTTTTCTTGTATCTCTAAACGGTTTAGCCGCAAAATGCCTTTAAATTCAAAACTTTGGTTAAAATCTGGATAATTCGATAAAATAGGTATTCTTTTAACTCCAAGATCCCTAATGTAATGCTCGGACATAAACTTTCCCTGAATACCGCTAATCCAGTTAACGAGTGAATATACCCCACTTTACAAATTGGCTGAACGTTAGCTAAGCGTCAATAGTAGTTAGGGATAAAGTTAATTTTTACTATGTTTACAGACACATCTTCTTAAATAGGCCCATGTGTCATTAACCCCAGGTAACATTATCCCCCCCGGAAATTTCCTGGTATGACCAGATAACCTCCAGGATAAACTAAACCCTCTGTTGTACTTAACCCCCGGTAACACTAACCCCCCCTGGAATTTTCTTGTTTGACCCAGATAACCTCCTGAGGAAATTAATGCCCCCTGATGTCTTAACCCCCGGTAACATTTAACCCCCCCCCCCTGAAATTTTCTGGTCTGACCAGAAAACCACCTGAGTAAATTAAATCCTCTGTTGTCTTAACCCCCGGTAACACTAACCACCCCCGTTTAATTTTTCTTGTTTGATCAGATAACCTCCTGAGGAAATTAAACCCCCTGATGTCTTAACCCCAGTAACATTATCACCACTGGGAATTTCCAGGCATGACTACATTAACTCCTGAATGTTTTGCAGAACAAACACCCTCCAAAAGCGGCCCAAGTGTCTTAACATTTAAACCCCCTGGAATTACCAGGTAATGACCAGACCCTCTTCTGAGTAAATCAAATCCCCTAATGACTTAAACCCCCGGTAACATTAAACCCTCCCCTAGAGAATTTCCTGGCATGACTAGATACACTCCTGAGAAAATTATACTCCCTAAGCAATTTTATAATACTGACTTAGGGTCGGTGTTTTATTATATTTACACTAAACATTTCACAATAGCTAACCAGTGCAGACTCTTCTTCAATGTATACAAATTCTAACATAGTTCTAGAAGTGCTGGAAACTTGAAATTTGGCATGCAGGTACCATTTTGTCGTGTAACCAACAGGAAAAGTCTGAAAACCGGACTTTTTTACTTTTAAACCCCTCAAAAAAATTCCCAAAAATCGCGCATTCTTCACCCCTGCAGGCATTTCTTGTAAGCCCGATAGCGGGCGAACCGTTGGAGCTAGCTCGGATCTGACGAAAAATTCATAGTCAGGAATGGAGTGAACTACAAAAAAGGTCCAGTGACTTTTTGCTCTATCTTCCATGGTTAAGCGACAAAACGCTCGAACATTTGACATTCAGAGATTTTTTCGATAAAAATAATGTTTCAAGCCCGATAGCGGCCCGAGCCGTTGGTCGTAGCTCAAATCTGATTGACCCATCAAATTAGCAAATTGCGCCATCTACAGAAAAGGTCCAGTGACTTTTTGCCCTATCTCCATTGGTTTGGCCGAAAAACGTGATTATGTGCAATTTTTATGTAATTTTCACGTGAAAACTTTGTTTTTGGGGTCGATAGCGGCGAAACAGTTAGTCGGATGTCAAAATAAAACAGAGGTTAGATTTAGCAAATAATATCACCTACAAAAAAGGTTAAGTGACATTTTACTATATCTCCATTAGTTTTGACCGCAAAACGCGATTAATTGAAAATATTTGGAAATTTTCGCTTACAAATTTACATTCCGGGCTTTATAGCGGCTAAAACGGTTGGTCGTAGCTCAAAACAAATTTTCAATGATATTTAGGAAATCACGTGATCTACAAAAAAAAGTTTAGTAACATTTTGCCCTATCCTCAACGGTTTGGCCGCATAACGCGTTTTAAAGTTTCGATTTTTTTGAGTTTTACGTGAGATTTTGTTTTCTGGGCTCTATTTCAGACAAAACCTTAGTTCTAGCCCAGAGTAAAAATTCGATTTTCATACAAAATAATGCGATGTACATAAAAAGGTCCAGTGACCTTTTACTCTATCTTCCATGATTTAGCCGTAAAACGTAATTATATTGTAAATTTCACTTAAAAACTTACTTTTCGTGCTCGATAGTGGCCGAACTGTTGGTCCTAGCTAAAATGTAAAACTTTTTCTAAGTAGCTATTCATAGGATCTACAAAAAAGGTCCAGTAGCTTTCTGTCGTTTATCTTTCCGTAAGCCTGAATAAATGCTATAAATGGCTAATTCTTTGTCGTCAATTTTAGGTGTTTTAAATTTTGCAACTATAATATTAGTGCGATTCATGCTGGTTCCAGATTGGACTTGTATTACTCCGTTAACGAGTGACTATAACCCCCCTCCACATCGGGAGTTGGCTGAGCGTTAGTGAAGCTTCAATAGTAGATAGGGACAGAGTGCTTTTTAAAATGAAATAGTGATTCCTTATCAACACTCTGGTATGGAATGAAAATTTCCGAAGTAATATAAACCCCCCTCATCAACGTTTAATTTTGATAAAAATTACTGTACACATATTCTCGTAGCACAGACACACATTTTCCAGAAAAGTACCACGCGTTCTAATAACTCCCGATAACATTAACCCCCCTCCCGGGAATTTCCTGGTTGATGCACTCCTGATTAAAACAAACCCCCTGATCAACTTAATAATCTAATAAAGGCAGTTTTAAATTTATTTACACTAAATCTGTTTACACAACAGCTGACCGGTGCAGACTTTTATCCCAAGCGTTGTACCGACTAAACCATAGGTCGTAGATCAAATCTGAGGGGACAAACGAAAACAAAATTAAATTTCCGACAAGAAAGGTCCAGTCACTTTTTCTTGTATCTCTAACGGTTAACCCGTGAAATGCCATTAAAGTCAAAACTCTTGATTAAAAACTAAAAAATTCAATAAAATAGGTCCAATTTAATTCCGAATTCCCCGCTTATCCCCGAATTTGGCCAACCCCCGAAAGGGAGCCTGGGGTGTGTCGTTGACCCGCGGTAACATTAACCCCCCCCGCAATTTCCTGGAATGACCAGATAACCAACTGAGTAAATTAAACCCCCTGATGTCTTAACCCCTGGTAACATTAAAACCCCCCCAGGGAGTTTCCTGGCATGACATCATGTCCGAATTTTTACCAATCACCAAATCAATCTTATCCCCGAATTTTAAGGCACTTACTTTGGGGGCCTGGGGGCGTAGCCCCCAGCGAGCCGAAGGCGAGGTCTAATATATATACAACCGCATGTGTAACTGACTGACTCACTCACTCACGTATACTAATTCTAACCTACTTCCAGATGAGTTGTAAAAGAAATTAAGGAGGTTTAAATTTATATTAATTAATAATCAGTTTATATAACAATGGATGTAATTTGTATTTTTTATACCATTTTAAATGGAGAAAATGACTGATTCACTCAATCACTAAAGCAAGTTTTTCATGAAAAGTATCATTGAGCTTGAATCTTGAAACGTCGAATGCTTTTACTTTTACATGGTTTATATTATTTAGGGGAAGATATGTCAATTACGTAATTTTAGGTGAAGCAGTGAACAATTTAAACACATTAACTACAGCATTACTAAAATTATTACTTATATATAATATTTATACATTATATTCCAATTTAAAGGTATATATCTTTCTTTCTTTCTTTGTGTTAAAGTGGATTTAATCTTTCATGGATTCATTCCTCAAATATAATAATGCTACTAGGAGCCTGAAATATACACTAATTTTTAAATAAAACGTTATTTGTTAACATAAATACAGTAGTGAATAAAGGAAATCTTATAATTTAGCAAAAAGTTGAATTGTAGTTAGTAGATCTCAGCAATTCAAAAGAATGAATGTAGAAAAACGTTTATTGATATCAAGATATTTTTAAGTATGACAAATGAATTAAATTTTTTCTCCTGAACCACAAAAAGGAACACGTGGGGGCTACTGGTCCAAAATTTCGAAAAATACACAATACTTTTGGAGTAATTAAAATGATAATTAATACAGTAAATATGTTATTTAAATTTATATTGAAAGCTATTTTTTAGATATACATGTATTTCTTGCATTTATCAGAAAACTCCTTATGTTAAAAAAATAGACAGTTTTGAAAGTTATTAAAATATTAAACATTGTAAGAGACAAACTATTCTAAATATACTGAATAATAACCTATAATGTTAACAAGGTTTAACATACTCCAGACTTCAGGTCAGCGTGCAAGACTACAAGTGTTTGCATGCAGCTGACAATGCCCTGATTTGGGAGACATATACATTCCATATGCACTGCTGAATTGCTTATGAATGCTGTGAAAACAAAATAAGTTTTTGACAGAAATGATGATTCCCAATCGATTATTACTAACATTTCCAATAACAAATTTCACCCCTAATTTTAACACCCTAGGGAAATGTTTTTAAGCCAGTTTTCATGCGTACCTAAATACACGTAGGAGAGAGCTTATAGGAAAGTTTTCAATAAACGCTCATCCTATTATATACTAGGGATAAAAACCAGGGATTTAAAACGTAAGTTGCATTTACTACCATATCGTAATAAAAACATAAAAATTACATGGTTTATAAATATCGATAAAGAATTAAATTTCATCACAAGTGAAAGAGTCATACTTAAAGTTCATTGGCATATCAGTAAGTTGTATCGTGACAATATTTTTAGTCACTTTGTAAAGGTTTCCTTGTATTTCCAAATAATGGATTGTGACGTAATAATAAAAATTTACTATTATATAAACAGTACTTTTGATCGTATAAAGAAAATATGGGGGTTTTCGGTGCACAAATTTGTTTTATGATTTCATTGTAATGCATTAAACCTTGAAAAGTTTACATGATACTTACGATTCTTTTGTATATAAAAGTAAACTTCATACTTATAACGTCTTACATTACTGTCAAAGTTTACGTATATTTCTTCATTACCAGTTTTTATTAATTTAAAAGGCTAAAGTACTAACGTACTGAAATAACTAAATATTATAAAATTAGCACCAACTGATTTGTTACACGCCTATATTATAAGGTAAGTAAAAACAAATACTTTTTGTACTATAATAGCTGTTAGTAGTAGATTTATAATGAAAATAAAATATAAGTTACTAAAAATTATATTTACCATTTTATTGACTAATAAAATTAACACAACTGTAAAAATTGATAAACACTAAAATCATGAGGAAATTCAGAAATAATTATTATAATCACAGTTCCTTTAGCTATAATGAATCATACATATTTGTTTAGTTTACCAGACCGAAAATGAGATGAGGCATTTTGAAGGAGTACAAATCTCTTTCTTTCGCTCAAAAATGGTAATAGATTACAAAATCTATGAAAACGTCTTATTTTATTATTTAATGTAAAGTAATGTACAATGACTAGTAATAGTAAAATAATCATTGTAAAATAATTTAAACTTATTATGCCTATGACATATGATTAAATTGTAATGCGTAGCTTCTAGTAATGTATAGTGTAAACAAACTTCTCCTTTATTAATAATTAATAATTTAAGAAAAATTATTATGAATTAAGTGGTAATGCCCAGCTGCTAGTATGGTTCAATGTTAATATAACTTTTTCCTTACTTGTGGAGGCTTTTACTTGTGTTCATAGTTTTAGAAAAATAAGTATGCATCCAGAAACAATAATAAAACTCAAAATATAGCACGACTGCTTTTACTTGAGATTTGTAAAGCTGCTCCGAACAATGCTAAGGGAGGTTCAAGCACTGAACTAATGACTGCGAATGTCATGCTCTTCTGTTACAATAGAGACTACTTCAAGCCCATTATACTTTCGAATGCGGCGCCGTTTATTGTCAAATCACTCATAACTCGTATTTTTATGGCTTAGCTGGGTACATAGTTATTGATTTTAATGTAGTCTATGGGAATAATTCACGGTTAATTTATGATTAAATATTTCCTTTCTTATAAAGGTAGGCCTATCATTTATTATTCCTACATATCTTGCAACCAAGCATCTCCTATACAATACATTTACAATAAATAAACATGCCACTCTGATTTTGGTGTTGAAGTTTTGGTGGATTGTTTTTTTTTTTAATTCCTGTTTTTCATAAAGGATTTCGATTGGGTTACGTGTCATTAAATACATGTATTATAAGATCTCGCCCTGTTGTCGTAACCACGCATCATCAAGATCTTAATACGCTCATTGTTCATTTCATCACTATATTTCAAAGTAAAAATATCATAAAAATACGCCTTAACTTTGTTAATTCCAAGTAAACAGTAACTGAACATGATATTGGACTTCCTCAAAACTGATAATATCCTACCCTGCAGCAGGTAAAAACTGTAAAACAAGTTTGCAATTTTTATTGCAGGTTGTCTATTGAAGTTATTTGCCTTATAAAAGTGGCATGTTCATGTTTTTCCTCAATTAATTTTTAAATAATTTAAAGAACTGCCAATTTTGTCTTGGGTTCCAGATGGAAAACTGTTTCTTGTATGAGTACTTTAAAAAATGAGTAGTCACTTAATGGGTCTTTACATTTAAAAATGTTGAGACCCTTCCTCAAAATCCCATTTTGGGAAAATTTTTAAACAGTTACTAAACAGTTTATTTTCAATTTCAGAGGACATGTATCGTGAGTTCCATCCGTCCATCTTTATCTATCAAAGCTAACCAGAATATATCCATATTTTAAACTTACTTTGATTATTAAATTTAAAAATGTAATATTTTTCCAAAATAACCTTACTTTGTTAAAGTAACATTATATGAAGTTTTGCTTTTAATTGTAAATTGACCAATATATTTTTAATTTTAGTGTTATCAGCTAGTGAATATCGTTGACTATTAATGCCGAAAATAAAAATATTTAAGTACGTTATACGGTTTCGAAAATGTATATGAAATATTTACTACTAAAATTCAAGTTTTATGTTAATTAAATATTGTACATTAGAAATTCGCATTAAAAATTAAAATATATTCTATTTTTATTTTTGCAATTATTTATGTATTATTGATATTATATTTTGTCTATATCTGCTACCATGAGAACTAATAATCTATTACGTTTTACAAATAAGTAAATTTTGATAGTGTAAGAACAGGGAATGGATTATTTAAAAGGTACAATATGCAATAATATACAATCAAATCACATTTAGCCAAGTACAATATGTCTCATAAAAGGGGTGCAGATATTTCACTTTTGTTGGCTTTTATATATTTGTAAAGTCAAAATACGAAGTTACCGGCAAACTAACTGTGTAACGGTGTATCAAAATCAAAAGGTATAAATATATTTGGGAGTACTTGTTTGAACGATTGTTGTAAAGAAGTCACAGAGAGGTAAAGTTTTGCAGCAATATTAAAGTTTTACTGCAGGAAGGGGGCTGCACTTCTGTCGGAGATTTATAGCTCAATTACCTGAAGTGGGTCAGAGAGTAGAGAAAATGTTTGTTTCTAAGGGGGCGCAAGGAATTGAGTGACGGGAGGTTGATCTCAAATTAACTCTTGGCTTATTTGTGACATAATAAATATTAATCTGCTGAATTTTCAGTACTAGTTGGTTAACGTTGTACTTTTTTAGTGCTAATAATATTTTTGACAAAACCAACGTTGGACTTTTTAAAGTAACTATAGATGTAATTACCAATATGAAGATAATATCCCTTAAAGGGGTGTTTAAATACTTAAAGGTAATAAAATGAGTATTATGGTACAATATTGTCATTGATTGTATATTATTGATACTTCTTAAAACGCATTCTTATTAAGAAGAAAATTTTAATAAAAATTATAGATTAGCCGTGGCGTTATGCTTCAAATATTAGTAGAATTGTTCAAATTATTGATTTAACATCTACAGTTCTCTCTATATAGCCTCATGCAAGACTATTCCTATTTCATAGAAAGGCAGTATAAAAAATAACTTTTACTTCCTATCACAAATGGGTTGTTTACAAAACAGGATACTCGTCTGACTCCCGGAAACATTGTTTGCTGCTGTAATAGGGGCGTAATTCTCTTCTGGTTAATGTTTCTCCTAATCCATATTCTGCACACATTAATTATATATAAATATTAAAAGTTATTTACAGAAATATAATGTAATATTGTACGTTGTTCACTTAAAAATTGTACTTTTTAAACGGTAAATGTTCAAATTTAAACTAAAATGTTAATTATTTTGTGGATTCTTTCACAATATTTGTTGAGTTAAGTAATAAGCTGCAATATATTGAGTCGGTATTGAAGCTTTTAATCTATCTCATCTTGATAAATCACCATATAAGGCCCCATCGCTTGCGAGTTTGGAAAATAACATTTGGTACAAGATTTTACATTTGCATGTTCTCAGATTAGAACCGTTGCTTTTTCTCAACATTTATTGTTTATTTGCTAAACGTAAACTTAAGGGGGCCGTAAAAAGTGTAATTTAATCTGTACCCACAATATTTCGAGTACTCTATCCTGGAGCTTGTATGTAGTCAAAAAATCATTTTGCCACTGGCGAAAGTAACTCCATAGCATTTAGCTGTTAGTAAAAATAGTTATTAGTACTATAGGTATTATTACTTTTATCAATTACACTGTAAAATTTCCTTGAAACTTTTTTTTACGTAGAAACGAATGAGGAATATGATGGTAGACGTTCATCCATAGGATAACTGCGTTATTCACGCGTAAACACAGAAGAATTTACATGCAGGTATCTCTACGGGAGAGAGTTCGAGAATAAAGTAATCTTAACTAGTCTTTCAGTTTTTGTTTGAAACTTAAAAACAGCGTTTCTCGCAACCCATGGTGTAATGTACTTCTACTTTGATAAACTCACGGAATCAGGGCTAATATTTTGTTGTGAAACCTTATCACAGTTTACGGATATAGTTTTAGATAATTTGCATTTGAAATTATTATTGTTTTATTCTATTGAGCCAACCACTTGTTGCCTATGTTTAATATTATACTTACAATAATATTCAATATAAACTGTTGCTATAATTGAAAAACAGTGTCTTTTCATCTAATATTGTGTTTTAGGATTACAAATACAAAATAGAATAATAAACGCCTTCCACTAAAGTTTTAGCAATTAATCTTGCAGGAGTAGGGAGGTGGAGTAAGAGTATAGTTTTTTATCAGTCTGAGTTTGAGTCATATTCCAGCAAGTGAGTGTTAGTGAAGCTCATCAATCATCTGTATTGGCTGACGTTGACAACTCCCACCCATCACTCCCGCCCTTATACTCCCGACTTTACCACTCCATCCACGGTGGTGTGAAGTTGGAAATTTATTGTTAAGCTAAGTTTACTACTAGTTTCTACCAAACTTATGCTTCAGTTAGGAGGGGAGGAATTAGTAGTCCCCTCGAAAATAGAATAGGAGGCATTGAACTTCTCAGCCCAGAAAAGGCGATAAAGGAAATGACTTAAGCTACGGGTGTTAGTGACCATAACGTTAACTGTTAATCTATAAACAATTTTCTTACTACGAAGAAATATTGGATTGTTGTGCCAACTGAAATACTGTTAAATAATTATCATTGAAAATATATAATTTGTAATAATTATATAAAAAAAACCGTTCGAGATACAATAAGTATTATTTTGTAATTTATTACAGGCCCCCATATTAAAACGAAATGAATTATAAAGTCGGCCAACGAACTTAGTTAAGATGTTGCAAGATTAATGTCATCCAAACAAAAGGTATGGTAATGAAACTGAATATAATTAATGGTTTAACATTATAACGACTGAACCTTGACAGTTATTGTTATTATACTTGTAATAAATGGTTTCAAGTGAGGCAATATTTTATGTATTCCATTTGCAAGGGATTCAAAAATATAAAGTATACAATATTGTTATTCAAATTTAAACCTGTTCAAATACAAATATGGCAACTGATAGTAAGTTTATTATACATTAAATTAGACAACAATTTATTCTTTTAGAAACTATATTGTAAATAAAATTATTATAAAAAAGTATTAAAAATAGGTTTGAAAATAGTATGTTACATTTCGTAAGCTGCTAAAAGCACTCGTACACTGAGACAGTTCATCAGCTTGGGCTCGTAGCAATGAGTGGATGGGAAAGGGAGGTGTTGGTGTGAGATAGTTTTGCTTGACTCTCTGTGCATCTTAAATCTCCAAACTTTTCTTGTTATATTGTCAAATGGTTACCTGTTGTTGTTATTGAATTATTGTTATCTATTGATTTTGTCGTTATCAAGTTATTGTTATCCAATCGTATCAGTTGTTGTATTCGCTTGTTGCACTCTTATTCTATATTGTCTATGTTATTTTACTATGTAATGGTATTGTAAAAGTGGCGATTGCCGTGGAAATAAGTAAATAAATAAATAGTCAGGCCCCACTGATAAAACCTTGAAATAATGAATCGAACTGGTCCGGTAAACAGAATCCGCTAAAACAGAATCGGTCCCGGTTCCGATCCAACAACGGCCCATAAACAAGGCCTTGCCAGATTCAAACAAAGGTTTTACTCTACAGTAATTTTTTTTAAATACTATGAATGTCAGGAATATTTGCGATTTTTTACTAAATCTTGTCCAAATAATGTAAAGGAAGTTTGTAGAAAACAGCTATGTTATCAGGGACCTACAATGTTTAATTCAATAGTGCAGTATTATGGAAACAGCATAATATTTGAAGCTAAGCCTAAGGTGAAGATGAAGGTAATATCTTTTGTAGTAAACACAATTTAATGATATGAATATGGGTTTTTGAGGGCAAATTATGTTTTTGTTTTTAAACTTGCGTGACTTATTCTCTTTGCATGTTCGTGGTTCTAGTCAAAGTTGTTGCATTGTTCGAGTTGTTCACTTTTGGCCTTGTTATTTGTTATTCTGTTATTTATTTATAGATATATTTTATGGAGTATATAATATCTTATTTTTGTGTAGGCTACTTGAGGAAGTTTATTGTTGTTGTTGTTATTTGGTTGCACTGTTGATAAAATATATATTTGTTGTTTATAACCTTATTGTTATTTGTTATCGATTATGAAGTTTAAAATTGCTGTTACCATGTTATATATTTTATTATAATATAATAATTTATTTGTATATCTTGCTATAGCTGTTATTATTCACAATAATAGTACTGTCGTAAGGGACATTGTATAAA
>NW_025784802.1:0-23447 GCF_021130785.1 Homalodisca vitripennis
TTAATTTCGGCAAGATGTTGTGCATGCGGCAAGCTCAAAGTCTTTTCATTAAGTACTGGACAAATGGTTAATAAATGGGAACATATTATTATACTTTTGTATAGGTAAACAACTAACAAAATTATACACATTATCCATTTTTGAATCTTGCACACTCATAAAACAATATTTACAAATAACAGTTTATAACATTTAACAGGCCCATTAAAATTAATAATATTTTCCAGCTGTAATATAATTTTAAATGCCAATATGGAACTATTCGCAACTTTAGAGATACATTGGGCGTATCCCTGATTTATTTTTATAAAATAAAAATACGATTATATATTAACCGGTGACGCTAAGTCCTTAAATATAAAACGCTTATTACACTGGATCCAGTACTGTTTAACGTGATTAAGTAAAAACAAAAACACACAGTGACCACTTTATAACATTACGAATATACTTTTAACTGTATATTTTAGAGAATATTACTTATACAGTGTTGTAGTTCAACTAAAAAGTGCACATAAACGTGCAAACCTTAGATAAATTATGCGCAATGCCTCGGGTAACTGCAACTAATGAATTAAACTATGAGGATAAAACATTACATAATGCTTAGGTTAAAACATTTAAATAGGTAAATGTATAATAATAAATTCAGTGGATAATTTTCAAATAAAAAAATTCTTACGAAAGTAATCCAAAAGAGCAAATTATGAGCATTTTATAGAAAATCCGTATAAACCATAACACTAAGCCTTTTGAAATGCACTCGTATGTTCTTAATTCAACCAACGTAATGTGTCATCACAAAATAGTTTGGCTGAAGATTAAATTCCCAAGAGAGTTATTGCTTTATGAATAACTGTTCCAAGGAATTGGAGTTGAAGATACAGGATTATGCTAATACAAGCTAGATACTTAAATAAATGTAAAAATTTATACTGTAATGTTTGAAAATTACTTCGTATCAAAATGTTTATATCTTTTTTTAGTTTTTTCAGTTTTGTGTATAATGTGAGAAAACAGCCTTATTCTTAAGAAGACTGAGTCGTGAATTCAAAGAGTATCGTGGTAGTAAAAGTACAAATATCAATCCACGTGAGTTTATCAAGAGAAATATAACTGACTGACCACTTTCTAAACCGGAGAAAATTGTTTTGTAGAGGTGAAAGTAAACAAACTAGTAGTAGAAAATAATGTAAATGCAGCATTGAAATTTCAATTAGACTTTGTTTCGTTTTACTAGACTATATTTTTTTGACTGATTATGTCATAAATGCTCCCTCTTTTTATATTTAATTAAAAAAGTTCTTCATATATCGAAGATAAATTATCTAACATAACATAGGTGCCCACACTCTGATATAAATTCAATACAATTAGTTCCGTTCGAGCTTTTTACGTCGCCGAATTTTTTTTTAATCTCGTATGTTGATTTTTCCGATTCCAGGAATCAACTCTGTGACAGCGTCAGATTTCAGACGCAATACTAAGCTGAAGTAGACTCGGAGTTAAAAATTCAACATTCGTATTCAATAATTATCTTTTACTAAATTAAAAATGGATGCTCAAATTATGCTGATTCAGCAGAAACAAATATTGGACCCTGGATATAAAAGATTTGAATAGAGTTTCGGTGGGTTTAAAGGTGATTAAGGAATGCTAGCACTACATATCAAGATTTTTTTAAAAAGGCTTTCAATCTTATAATGAAACCTAATGAAGTATTTTTTATAATAATGATAACTTTACATTTATTAAAGGTTTTATTCACGTATATTTAAAAGTAATTTGTCGGAAAAAAGTAGCTATGTGAATTTACTTATGATTGGTTAGTTTTGGAAATTAACCGAAAAAAACGAATTTTTAGTTGCATTAACATATTAGATTATGCCAACTTATATACGCCTAACTGCTTAAAATTATTATAAACAAATAAATTAGTAAAAATAAAGCGATAGAACGCAGTGTGCAAGAACACGACGTAAAGTAACAAAAAAGTTACAATACAAACGAACGGACCTTCCCCTGTGACTTTTAATTCTAAAAATCAGTAGCATTCCATCTTGAACCAAAATTAATCTAACGTATTCAATTCCTATCTCGGTCTAGAACCTTTGTAATCAAGCGTTATAACATATATAGAACAAAAAGACATAAGAACAGAGAACGACAAAGTTTTCGAGAATGACCTGCCAGTAGGGTCCCTATAACAAAAGTAATTTCCAAAAATTATTAATATTGAAATAATGTGTACAATTATACACATATTTTACTCTTATGTGGAAATCATTTTACTGTTTGGGATCCATGATTAGAAGTTAATTCTATATAATTTACTTTTTCATCCAACTACTTTTATTGACTGTAAACCAAAATGTTATCATTGACGTCTATCGATTCATCAATTAATGTAAGGAGATTCTTTCATATCCTAGAATGGCACATAACGGTATTTTCATGAAAATCTCCTTATTCAAAAATTTATGATTGATTAACATATACAATCTATATATGATCTATCAGACAACTTAACACGTTTCTATATCAACTATATGCGGAAATTTTTGTAAAAACTGACAAACTCATGTTAAATCGTAATGAGTTACATTTAATATGGCGCTCAACAAACACCAAACGTGAGTTTCTGCTCCTCATATATTTTTGAAGAGAGATTTAACAGAACCTTGATTGTCTCTGTGTAGGAGTACGGCATATTACGTATAGTCGTGTAAACAAGCATCACTATAGGATTGCATATTAATATTCCAAGTGTATAGCTCATTTCATTTTGATAGTAACTTTACATTTGGTTACTATTTCCATTATACCTGGAATATATTTTGTTACTTATTCCATTTTGTAAAAACTATTCTCACATTGTTTAAAATTCCCATTATACCCGATAATTACAAATGTAATCGTTTTTACTAATGTACAAGGCTGAAAAACTCTGGCGAACTCAATATGCTCCATCATTGAACTCGACGTTGCGCTATGGTAGATAATAAAACTTTTCACACATCAAATTTAATAAAATCTTTTGAGTTCAGTCTCATTTTTTGACGTATGTAAACTTAACAGAGTGGCAGAAATTATTTTTTCCCCAGTTCCTAATTAATAATAAGCTTTGTCCAACGCTCACCATGTTAATAATAATAGATACTTATAATATTTTAATACTCTTTTTAATACATATGTATTAAAATAATTCCAACTTAACATGAAACCAAATTAATCGTTTTTACCAAGTAAAAAATACATTTTCAAAATAAGTATCTTAATATTTAATGATAACTTAAACAGGACATAGCAATCGGTGTTTTAATTCACATTTTACTTGCTCTCCTAAGGCTTGCTTATTTTGCCTGAGAATGACGCCTATCATATCCCTTGAAATGCTTTACCATTCGTAGTATCCACGCTAACATCATTTATTGTTTTAAAACTTTGCTACGTGTTCTTACGTTCTACGTTTTTTACTTATCTCTTTTTTATACGGAAATAGTGGGAGCGCAACCCTTAATGATATCCTTAGGTAAAAATGAATAAATGAATATTTAAACTAGTGGACCAATCTATTGTCTGAATATCCAATTAATGTGACTAACCGCTTAAATGAGTTTATTGTAATTTCATTACTCAAATACTGTATTTATTAATTTGCCCTCTTAAATTCATTCCAATTTATTATCTTTTAAGATTTTTATGATGATTATATTTATAAATATGTTATATATAAATATTGCAAACTTGTTTGTGTAATTTATCGGTCATTATTAGACATGAAAAGATCAAAAGTTTTTAATTTCCAAGTCTGTAATTTTTCAATTATAAAAAGTTAGAACCAAGGGCTTTCCCCATTTCGATTAGTAAGTACTGGGTGCACGTATAAAATTAAATTCTAACCATAGAATATGCAATTCGATTCTAGTGTATGTTAATGTGATATAGAACAACATATCATTTGAAAGAGTAGGAAATTATCGTGTCAACATGAATAATATAAATATCATATGGTACTCATGGTAATTACCGTATTTCAGATGCTCAGTACTCGTTAATTTATCAAGGGGGGGAAAACTCCTAACTATTGATTGTAACTAATGTTATGGGTTTCTGTTACTGGTACTATTATTGCTCTATATTTGCAATTAGATATTCTGTATCTGTACGGCTAGGATCTTATTGATTACCCAATATTTCTATTAAATAATAATGGTCTTTCCAATGACTCATATTATTACTAAACTTATAACCTTTATTTCAATGTCCGTTTTATTGACGATGCAAAAACATATGAAAGAATAAAATTATTTCGGCCAATTGCTTTTGGGGTTCGTTATACGTTACAAAATATTTAATAACATTAACGCTACGCAGTATGAAATGTATCCACTTATCTGCCTAATTTGATTCTCTTCTTTTTGCTATGTTTTATGTATTACTATAACTTAACTTACCTGACGAAATAGGATAGCTCTTCAACCCTCGTAAATCATTATAATAAAACCACATATAAAGATAGCAAATCTCAGATAATCGTAAATAAAAAATTTATATGTTTGTAAACTTAATTTATAACCTTAGAGAATTCATTTTCTTAGCTGTCAATCAAGAAGAGTTATAGAAACCAGTTGTTCAATCTATTCATTCGGACGATCTTACCTGAATTGCCAATGAGTTTGGTTTTCAAGATGCGCTCCTGTTAATTTTTTTTTTTTCCCGATTTCTTTTCTGAGCCCAATGCTCGGAACGTCTGTTAAATTACCAAGTACAACCCCTGCCATTTTACGGGGTTAGCTTACAAATTCTTATATAAAGTTGTGTATTAATACTGACTTTGACATTTTGTTCCGCTTAACATAATACCTTTCGTGTTAAGTTTAAAATAACCAACAATTAATTGGTTTCTTAAATATTTGTATAAAACTTCATTCATAAGAGTAAGTAGCTGTAGTTTTCCTGTATGTATTACATTTCAAGACCCAAACTATTATTGTATATTAATCCTGAGGAGTTGAACATGAATTTCTTGATGGATGAGGCAAATTTCGAATGTCACAATTCAAAACTCAGATTAACCACGGCTAGTCTCTATATGCGAGATCCTGTTCTAAAGTAAATGAATAAGTAAAAGTTTCATTGTATCGACAAAATTTTTGTACGATTTTTCTCACAAAGTCACCAGTATGGTCCTAAATTACATGCTAAATAAACTTATAAAAACAAAGAAACAAAATTATAATAGAAAATAACTTTCAAACTATCAATTATAAGAGCCAGCTATACTTTGGCCCTAAAGCACTTATAAAAAGTGAGTACATTATTCTATACATTACAAAAAACGCACATTTCTATGTGAATTTTTATATGATACCATAAAATTCGAAGACTGTAGCTATTCTTAAGTGAAACAGTACATTAATTTAATTCTTATGGAACGGATTCCATGTAATATAAAAAATAAAAATTAAGTAGGCTCATACTTTTAATCCAGTATCAGTAATACCTCAGTCGATAGTTACTAAACCTGACCACTGCTGCTTTCTCTTGGTGGGTTTCCTGTTCGTGATGGGTTCCTCACTAAGTGATCTAGAAGCGATTTGTCTTGTGTACTTCCCTTCTTGGCTTTCACGGTCGCTATGGACTCCACACCTTTGCTGACCTGTTTCCTCTGAGTGTATTAATGGTTTAAATTTATGCTTGTGTCTCTCTATTTATTATTCCTACAGATATTGCCTATTATGCAAATTCAAACACTAAGACAACTAATAATGTGTTTATATGAGATGCAAAATTACCCACTCGTACAATACTTAGCCTTTGTTGCGTTCTGTGATTTTATTAGCATGGAACCATTTTTCTTATCTTGCAATATTTATTAAATAAATGTTTTGTGAGATTACCATTTTAACATAATTTAAGATAGGTGTACCAATTTGGAGCAATAATATGTTTATATTTTTCATAGCCAAGGAATTTACAAATCAATTTATATATAAATCTGGCCACTAGATTTAGTTTGATTGTTTATCAAACATATAAGCATCAAAATACCTTCAAAAACTTTCGCTTTTACAACATTAATAGTATTATCTTAAAGAACACTACTCATAGTGTTACTAACAAAATGTTCATAAAAATTCCTTGTAATATACATTTCTTTTTTGGTAAGAGGTAGCATGGTTTCTGAAACGTCTAAAGCGTTGAGTATAACGAGCAGTAAAAACAAACAATGCTCTTTTGCTCCCTTTACTTCTTTTGGGTAAATAATACACGACAACTGTTTCGCCTTCTTTACAAGTATTGAAACATTGCTTGCAATTTAGAAATTAAATAATAGTTCTATACAAATCAAGAATATTGTACGTACGGTATAGAAATAGTAATGCATTTACACTTTTTAGTGTAAAATATATGACAATATTTTACTTTCAGCGTCAGTCTTCACACACATTTTGGGGCATTTTGTAGTTATTAGTTTTGACACTCCAGTTTTTTTCTGATACACTTCACGTGAAACCCAAACCTGCATATCCGGAAATCTTTTTCTATCTAGTAGTGCTGAATTAGGCGTAGTGATGATTTGCAACATTTATCCCGCTTCCTTCTACGTTTGGACATATAAAGGAAATAACCAGATTTATGTCGATAGATACGAAAAGTAGTACCGATTCAGAGCTTTTCAAATAAACTTAAGCTTTGTAGTACACCCTTTCGTGTACGCTCTTCGGTCAAAATAGTATGCCGCTGTGTAATAACGAGTTTCAGCAATATAGGATAGACTTATCAAATAATTCGAGCTAGATAATTTGGGTTTAAAAAGTTTTTCTCTTAAGTATTTAAAATTTAAATATTTAAATTTCTTATAGGCTTTATGTTAATAACTGTTAATGTTGACGATGCTAGGAAATGGAATTGTTTAGCCACTTTAAATTTGTAGCATTAACGAATATTGGTTAAGGGAATTATCGAAAATATTATTATACTAAGTTTCAAATTATTGGCTGAGCGTTAGCAAAAGCCTATCACACACACACGAGGGGTTGGTAAATTTCATTTCTCTATTTATATGTATCTTACTTACTCAATGATATATCGAAAACGAACGTACTTGACGTACGTGGATAATCTTATTTATTGACTTGATGTTTATCACCAAGCTTCAGTTCTGTAAGAGCAAAATCGCGTTTGATGAAGAAGATGCCATGTATTTGACGTAGAATTTATCTGATCATGGATATATATATATATATATATATATATATATATATATATATATATATATATATATAAGTAGATATGAATATGAGGGTTTCTAGCGCACCTTTTTGGAGTAAACAGAAAACCAACGGAAAATACTGTCTAAAAGGATAATAAACGAATCTGTAAAAAATCAAACAATAACCGAATCTATTGCTTCTACTTTCTTAAGCTGTCAAATCTTCGAAATCTAT
Source organism: Homalodisca vitripennis (assembly GCF_021130785.1). Taxonomy (NCBI): domain Eukaryota; kingdom Metazoa; phylum Arthropoda; class Insecta; order Hemiptera; family Cicadellidae; genus Homalodisca; species Homalodisca vitripennis. The sequence continues at coordinate 7,455 of NW_025784802.1, forward strand.
TGAAAAATTTATAAAACGGAAATAATGAAATTTGCTAACAATCACTCGAGAAAGTCGGGGAGAATTGTCAGTAAAACCACATTCTTTTCACGAGGTTCTTCATTTAATTTTCTCCAAAATGTACTATAAAAATCATCAAAGATTTCAGGCTTAAAATCGTAATCAAATTCAATATCCAAATAGTGAAAGATTATAGGTAAAATCTTCTCATAATAAACATGTGTATCGATACCTACAAACCTAATGTATTCTTTGAAAAGGAAAATAATTTTTTTCAACAGTTATAAGAGATAAGTAAAAATGATTATTCCTGTTTTCTAAATTTCTGTAACAAATTTTGTTTGTTTTTTACCTCCATATTGCAATTTTGTAAGCAGATTATTCAAATGTGTTAATTTATTTCGAAATTTCTTAGGTTTAGGTCTTTCGTACAAAATTAAATTACAACCTCTACAAACTAAATATCTTTTATCAATAATTTCTCCTCTATTATAACACTTGTAACAGTTTGGCATTGTACTCTTCCATTTAAACAAAAAAAGATTTTTTTATAAATGGAGATTATGGAACTAAGTCTACCGAGATATAAATTTTTCAGCACAAATGTTTATGTTTACATTTCTACAACAGAGATAAATAGAAATAATTTCATTCTATTGTACAACTATTTAGGATATTTTGTCTATGATTACAAAGATTATTACGGAAGAAATCGAGATTTTTCAGTGGCGAAAGAGTATATTTTTGAAGTATTAGAAGGAATGAAAGAGAACAATATGAACATCATTAACTACTGAATTTCTTCTAATATCGTTTCTTAATCACATCATAGGCTAAAAATTTCTCAGAAACAACAACAACATAACAAATCGCGTTTGTAACAGCATTTTGAAAATCCATATTGATAATTATATCGTTCTTTGAACCAGAAATATTTGTCATACTCTTTGTTGTATCAATGACATAAATAGGTCTATTCGCTAAAAATTCTTTAGGATTGTAATACATTTTCCTTATTATTACAGTAAACTTTCTTAAAATCTTGATACATCTGATACATGATTCTGAAAAGACCTGCTGAAATGTTTAAATTTTGTAATTCATCTGGATAATAAGAACCGTTCAATTTTACTCTGATATTTTTTTACATCCAAACTAATCAAACTTTGAAGGATTTTTTTCTTGATTATTCTGTCTATCTGTTTGAAAACCTATGATAACGAACTTGGGATTGAAGATATTTCTATAAATATTTGTAATATCGAACGAATAAGTTGTTCCGGAAATACCTTTTTGTTCAATACATTTGCCAATCTAGAAAATTAAACATAATGTTTTGACTTTTTGTAATTTCATCAATCAACCTAATTTTACTCGTGGTTTTATAATCAATCATTGGAACTCTAATAAAAAAATCTGTAATTGTTATTTTTCCATCAACAGGCATAACATTTCCAGTTTGCAGTCTTCAGAATCACATCATCGTCTTCTGCTCTTATAAAACTTAGATAAAATCCTCCTTTATAGATCGGAATAGTAACATTTTCAAAAAATCCTAATCCAAAATGAGATAAATTTCCAGCTGCTTCAAAAACACCAAATTTAAAATCTGATTCAAAGCCATTAGAAGTTTGAGAAATAACATCACTTTTTGAATTACGAAATAGTTCCTTATAATTGTGCTTAATTGGCCACAGTTTTCGACTTCTTCTATCAATTTATTGTGTTTTCTTACTTCAATCTTAGAAAATAAAAACGGTATAAAATTATCGATTAATCTAACATTATCAGTTCCAAGATATGCTTGACCATCTTGTTTTGTTAAAGTTTCCAGAAATATAAAACTGGAAGTTAGACGAGCAAAAGTTATCTCCAAAATCAATATTTAAACTCAGTTCTTTTAATTCGGTTCATTCAAATGTATGTTTACTAATTGGATAGAAATTTTTAAACTCCGCCCTTTCAATATCACTAGCATATTTTTCTGTAGTCCGCCATTTAATAAGAGAAAATTTAGAAATTTTAAAACATCATGTATAAGAAAGATATCATTTTTTCATCGATTCTAATGTACGTTTTATAAGAAAAGATATAAATTTTAGTAAAATAATTAAAAAGATTTAGAGTCATTTTTAATGATCTACTTCGTCATATTCAGGATTCTCTTCCTTAAATTTTGCGATCTCGGTCACATATTTCAATAAAATTTGCACAGGATAGTAACCGCTATCTATAATATTGTTCCAATCAACTGTATCTTTATTTTTCATCCAAAAACTTATATACTCAAGTGTTGATAGAGACAAAGGACAGACATATGATCTTTTAATTGATAATGTAATATTTTCTTGAATGAAACTCTGGGGACAGAGTTTGATATTTTGCAATGTTATACCAATTCAATTTGTTTACGTATAATCTCATCATATCTTCGGATAATTCATATTTTTGAGAAATGTCATCCCAATGTTCTTTTTTCAAATCTCTTTCGTGATTGCATGATAAAAAGATCGAAAGCACTGTAATGTCCCGCCATCTCTATTTATTAAGAAAAAATTTCAAGTTTTTATAAATTGGCTCTTTCTTGAGTTACATTCAGCACATTTTCCAGAAATTCTCTTAACTCCATTGATGTTTGCATAGTATTTTATATCATTTGTTGCAGTTTTTTCTTTACATCTCACACAGTATATGAGCGCCATTTATATAAGGAAAATTAGTCATCTTAGCCGCCTAATCTATTAAATCTGTTATCAATATTTTTCCAAAAATTATATTAAGATTTTCCTCGAACTTATTAATTTTTTTTCTTCTAATTTTTGAAATTTGACAGCATTAGAATCATTGTATTCAACAAATTTAATGACCAATATTCTCAAAAGTTTTCGTAGCATCTAAAACTAAACTTTATCAAAAGACTCTTTAAATCTAGTAAGTTTTTCATTAATTTCACCAACATCGTCTACTGATCTTTTACTTCTTTCATCAAGTTTTTCATAGACTTCTGTTGTAAAAATCTTTAACATGCTGTTTATGATTCTCATAATTTTGTTTTAGTTCATTAAACATTTTAATAGGATCTTCTAATTGAATCATTACAACAACATCAAATGGATTAATTCCTTTACTAACACTGCTAATTCTTTTTCCTTTAAAATCTAAGGCATTTTTAACATTCGGATCATGTAAATCAACAATATCGATGTTTTTCTGATAATTTTTAGAGGTTTTAAAATTTGTTCTTTAACAACAACATCATGTTTGTCAATACCAGGTCGAACACCGACAATTCTTTTCTTATTAGCCAAACTAACATAATTCTTTTCAACTTTGATCGCTTCAGTAATTTTATCAGCTTTTTCGATATGAGACATTAAATTGGTAAAATAATTTTTTTACACCATCATCAACTTCTTTTTCCAATGTTTTTTATTTTATCAGCAACTTCATTTGGAACTCATGAAATTTGCAAGTTTGTTATCATATTCTGCTTTAAAATCTTCAATCTCGACAAGCAAACATATCTGAATCTGGAAGGTTTTGTATCTAATAAATTTTCTAACTTGTTATCAAACTCATTTCTCAAACTATCAAAATTGAAACTATTATCTACATTTTGAATAATTTTGTGTACCAAATACGTCAAAAATATTTTGTGAATCCATATTTATTAAGCAAATAATTTGTTAACAACTTCTTTAAAATCTTTACCATTACTCAGTTCATTCAAAACAAAAACACATAAATGACCACAAATTGGGGGATCTTTATAGTCTTGGAATCTGAGAGTCATTGTAGTAGACGCTTGATTTTTTTCAAATATTTAATCAATTCTATAGGTGGTTTGTCCTCAATTCTTCCATACGAATACAAAAATAACATGCATTCTTATCATTTTTATAATAACAAATCCAATGCGTTCCACTTCCCATAATCGAGTCTAAATTCACAATTCCACATTCAAATTTCTTAATTTTTTCAGGTAATGTATCTCTCATGAAGATTCCTCTAAAATGTTTAATATTTTTGCAGATTTCTTCCAATTCCCCGAATGTTTAAAGGTTTAAATTTTTTTTTCCAATGTTTTGATTTTCACGTAATTCATAGTTTTTTCATCTAATCCAGATCCTGTAACATCTTCCAACTCTTTATCTAACCAATTTAAAAATGTTTCGAACAATAGGAATCACATCTTTTTTAACGATTGGAGCAGCTTTACGAACATAAGGAACAACATTTTTAACAACTGGAATATTTTCTCCAAAATCTAATTAAATCTTTCAAAAGTTCCACCCATTTTTAAGTTCTTTCAACTGATTATAAGAAAATTCTATTTTTGGTTCCCTTTATTGTTTTTCTTATGTTTTTTCGAGTTTTATTGTATTGTCTATTTGTTAAAAATATCTTATCTTCACCATTTTTTAGTTGATCTATTTTAAATTGAATACTAACGGGTATTTTCTTCTTAAAAGCGGATTTTATTTTTTCTTTTCTGATTTTTGCTGAAGTTTACGTTCACCTCCATTTATATAGTTAAAATTTCAAGTTCTCTTCTTCGATTCCCATTCCTAGTTTTCTCTTCAAAAACATTGCTCCAGCTGTTGGAAGCGCAACAAATCTTTCACCTAAACTAGCATCTTTTTATAAAAATCTATCCATTGCCTTATCTTGCAAAACTTTATCTGCGATATGTCTGGAATTTGTGTCTCTATGTTTTGCATAAAAAATATCGTGTTCCATAGCAGCTTGATCTAATTTATTTATACCCAGGATCTCCTCTTTTTAGTCTTTTTTCGAGTTTTGTGCCAGGCCCCAGATACTGATAAGTTGGTACGTGTAAATTCAAAAGGTAAATTGTTGATAAAATCATTCAAAAAGTCCGCTACCCTTCAATCATAGATGAACTTTATTGCCCGGCCAAAACTCGTTTTAAATATTTAATTCCATCAGGTTTTTCAATCATTTCATCAAGTTTGTTCGAAATAAAATCTTTAATCGCTTTTCTTTTCGTTCAAAAAATTGTTGTTTCCAGCCTTCTCTTGAGCATAAATATAATTTATAATTCCATCGAGTTTTGTCAAATCGTCGATATATCTGTATTCAATCTTATTTATCACTGTATTTTCTCACACCTGATCCTTCGATTCTTTTTTCCCAAATTGGTTTAATCAAATAGAGATATTTTTTTACCTTTACTTGACTTTGGTTTCTTAGTTGATGGATCATTATTTTTGTAAATTGAATCAGATTTCCATAAAATTTCAGTATACTTTTTTAAGTCTTCTTCAGAATATAAACCGTCTTTTGGAACATCAGTGACTGTTAATAAATCTCCATAAACCCTGAGTACCTTCGTACATTTTTTCATTAATAACTATGTCATTATGTTCAAAAATTTACGGGCAAATTTCCCAACCATATAAAACTTTTCTTTTTTCTATCCCAATACAAACCAAATTTATCATCCTTTGCTCTAGGAAGGAATTTTCTACCAATTTCACCAATTATTATATCCGTTGTTCCAGGACTTATTGGTTCAACTATGGTAGAGTCTTCAATGATTCGAGGTCTAAAATGGTGTTGAAGATGGTAATTTTGGCAATTCAAAACTCAGATTCTGGTATCGAAATATCAGCAAATTGTCGTACAACTGGAACCAAATTCATACAAATTTTTGATTATAGGCTTAAAACATTTTCAATTTTGCCCTCAACATTTTTTATTGCAGATGTTACAGGTTGATTAATTTTTTGAATAAATTCTTGTTCTTTTTCATCAATTCGAATCTGTTCTTTAAAATTCTTTGATTAATTTCTTTTCTATTTGATCAAGTTTTTTTGCTTCTTCTGAAGTTACGTTTCGCCATTTATTTAGGAAAATTTTGAAACGTGGAACGTAAAAACGTGAACGTGGAACGTATAAAAAACGTGAACGTGGAACGTGGAAAACGTGAACACGAAACGTGAAAACGAGAAACACGAACGTAAAACACGTGAACGTGAAACGAAACACGAACGTAAACATGACGTGAAACGTGAAACATGAACGTGAAACGTGAACGTGGAACGTAAAACACGAACGTGAAACATGAACGTGAAACGTAAAACGTGAACGAGAACGTAAAACATGAACGTGGAAACGTAAAACACGAACGTGAAACGTGGAACACGAAGCGTGAAAACGTGAACAGATTTACCGTTTTTCAGTTGTTTTCATAATGTAAATAAAAAGTAAAGATAATGTAAAAAATAATTGTAACAAATATTTTATCAAGTAGATTTGTCAGACCACCACTGAACAGCATTTTTATTAGAAAATTTATTCAAATATTTACCATTTTTTAGGCTTCAAAGTTAGATTAATAGTTTAAAAATCCGTAGTCTTCCTTCCAAATTTTATCACATAACTCAATAAAGTGGTTTAAAACTCATATCAGATCCCACATAATTGTTATAAATCTTTCTCGAATAGTGATCGTCTTGCTTAAAAAATACACAACATATTCAGGTTTATTTCTTATAACTTGTCTATCAACCTTTGAAAAGCATTGAGAAAGATAGATACAAGAGATATTTTTGTGACGAGGACATTACGAAATATTCCTTAATAAACGTCTTGATTTTCTAAAATACAATCATCGAAAACGATTAAAGAATTTGGTTTACATTCGCTTAATGGAACTATGTCCTCAGAAGCATTATAAAAATGTGATATTTTTTTGTTTAAGTTTTTTCTCAATATTTTCAAATCTTTCTTGTAATTTTTTATAGGCGTCTTGTTCTAAAGATTTACTAAAAACATACAAATTGGAATAAGGAATCAACCTATTGTAGATAAAATTCAATAATAAAGTTGTTTTTCCACATCCACTTGAACCAACAATTAACAATCTGATTGGTTGATCTTTCTTGTTTTCTTCAAACGTTTTGAAGTTTTATCTGATCTTTTTGCTTTAAAAAATTTCTCCATTTAAATAGAAGATTTTCATCTTGAAGCAACGCTTGCGAAAATGAAGCTGTTCAAGTTGACTTCAGAAAGCTCTAAATTAGTTTTAAACTTGGAACATCCTATTCATTTAGAGGAAGAATCAAATTATTTCATCGGTTTAAGCGGTTTTTTATTCTGACAATTTTGTAATAAATATTAGTGAAAGTTCTCCTTATTGTATAGGATTTAGTGAGAAGAACATAACAAAATATTATGGTTTAAACAAAGGATATTATACTTTCGATCAAATAAAAAATTCCCTTAAAAATTATCTAAAAACATTCAAACAATCAGATAAATCTTTAAACTTTGACGAAAACAAGTTTGAAATGCAAAAAAATTATCTCTCTAATAAAATTCAAATAAAATCACCAGTAAGAATAATGTTTTCAGCAATTATTGTAGATTTATTAGGGTTTGTTCAAGAAACTATTGAGCCAAATCAGGTATATTTAGGAAATAAAACGCCAAAATTTAGACCGTTCGATGTAATTGAAGTGCACTGCAATCTCGTTGAACCTAGTTTTGAAAATCATACCGAACATTTACACAAAGAATCTGAAATTTTGTAAACTTTTTTTCCCAAATGTTGCTTATGGATCAAAAATTAGTGAAAAACCGAATGAAATAGACTATATTCCAATTAGAAAAAATATTAAAAGAATTCAAAAAATCGTTCTAACTATACAAGACTCTGAGGGAAATTTATTAAATAATGAGAGTAAAACAACAATATATTTAAGATTGAAAAAGGAATAAAAATAAGTTGATGATGATGACAAAATTCAATATTTTTACTTAAAAAACAAGGGGTTATTCGAATGGCCCCTTAACAATCTTCATCCTGACACTGTTTTTTATCAATGAATCTGGCCTTTATTCTCGAAATAAAAATTACTAGTTAAATTTCTTTTCTATCTAAATGGAATCAGTTGTAGACCTGCTCAATAATCAACTTAGATTTAAAAGCAAACATATCTTTACAATTGTTGACGAAAATAATGAATTTTGGTTTAAGGCGAAAGATGTTGCAGAGGTGTTAGAATATGAAAATACTAGACAAGCTATCATAAATAATATTGATAATGACGAGAAAATAGCCTTTAAATATATAAATTACAAGAGTCTATGCCATAGACCCTTTCAAAATCTTCATCCTGACACTATTTTCATTAATGAATCTGGCCTTTATTCTCGAAATAAAAATTACTAGTTAAATTTCTTTTCTATCTAAATGGAATCAGTTGTGGACCTGCTCAATAATCAACTTAGATTTGAAAACAAACATATTTTTACGATTGTGGATAAAAATAACGAATTTTGGTTTAAAGCTAAAGATGTTGCAGAAATTCTAGAATATGAAAATACGAAAACAAGCAGTTAGAGGAGCATGTTGATAATGATGATAAAATTATCATATTCTGAAATAAATTAAGGTGGGTCATTCGATTGCCCTACCTTCTAACTTTCAAAAAAATACTATTTTCATCAATGAATCAGGACTTTATTTCTTTAATTTTGAGATCAACATAAAAAAGAGGCAAAAATCTTCAAAACTTGGGTTAACAAAAGAAGTTTTGCCCTCTATTAGAAAACTTGGTGAGTACAAAACTTGAAAACAAGATTAAATATTTAGAGGATGAAGTAAAACACTTGCAAATTAAAGATGAAATCAAAACGGAAATAATCGCAAAACAAAGTGTAAAAATTGACTTGATGAAACCAGACCTTGTTTGTAAAGATTTTGATAAGAAAAAACACCATGTTTTTGTGTTAATTAAGAAGAATCACATGTGGGAATATCCTTATTACGTTATCAGAGCTCAGAAACGAGAAATACCAAACCGATTAAAACATCTAAAAATAAATTATCCTGAATTAGAGATTTTGTTCATTGATGACGAACCAAATTCTATCAATCTGTATAACCAAATGAAAGAATCTTTGAATATTTTATACAACGGAAATCATTTTACTACAAATATGGCAGAATCTCGACTGATTTATAGAATATCTAAATTACACGATGAAAATGTTTCTAAATTTTACTAAAAACTCTCGATTTATTATATTTTGTTTGTAAATGTTTAGCATAACTAGGTAACCATCGTAGAATTTTTTTTTTCATATTCACAAGGCATTTCGTTTTTATAACTTTCGCTGAAAATTTTTTTAGCACAATCTTTGCAAAAAGCATCTTTTCTATCTTTACTATACTGCCAGTTATTAAATTCAGAAATATTTTTAATTTCTTTACCAAAAGTAACACTTTTTCTCTTCTAAAGTTAATTTGTTCATTTTAACGTATAATTCCTTACAATAACAGTCTTTTCTATTCTCTTCTTGGACACTTTGTACATTTCTTTTGAGACTCCATTTATATAGAAAAAATTATTACAACGATGAAAATGTTACTAAATTTTATTAAAAACTCTTAACTTATGATATTTGGTTTGTAAATGTTTTTCATAGTTATTTAACCATTTTATAATTCTTCCACATTCACAATGAGTATCTTCATAATATAAATCTATGAAGATTCTTCTTTACACAATCTTTACAATATGAGTCTTTCTTATCTCTACTATAGTGATCACTATTAAACTCTGAAATTTTTTTAGTTTCTTTACATTTAAGACATTCTTTCTCTTCCAAAGTTAATTTTTCTATTTTATCATACAGCTCTTTATGATACTTCCTATAACAATCTTTACAATTATAAATAATTCCATCTTTTCTATTCTTATCTTTATAAAATTCTTCAAAACCTTTTAATTCTTTGCACATTGAACATTTCTTTTGGGCCTCCATTTATATAGAAAAAATCTTTGACTTTCTCAATTCATATTCATAAAACTTTCCGGTTATTTCTTCATTATTTAAATCTTTTATACTATAAGTTACAGGATCTGTGTTATTAATTTGATAAATCACAAAGATTTCTCTTGACCAATTGTTCTTATATTTGTTCGAAAATGTTTGTTTTTTACTAACAATTCTTACATGATCATTGACTTTAAATTTAGTTTTCGTGTGAATTTCAGGTGGAACATACTTGAAAACGGTCTCTAATAACTCCTTTTCTGCATCCTTATCTACGTCTTTCGGTTTCATTTTGATTGTGCTGTGAACTGTATCGTTATAATTGTTTACGATTTTTTGAAGAATATCGATCCATTTAAAGTTTTTATTAATCTCAAAAATTACTTTCATTCTCTCATTTTGAGTTCTGTTATATCTCTCTACAATACTTGATTTCTCTTCGTTTTCAGTATGATAAATCTTAATGTTGTATTTCCTCAAAACATCGTTAAATTCTTTATTTTTTAAACTCTAAACCCTTATCTGTATGAAGTAGGTTAGGAGGTTTGTGATTGATCCTTATGGCATCTTTTACTATATCTTCGAAAGCTTTTGAAACATCCTTGCCGTTTTTTCTTTTGATAGCTCTTGACCAAGCATATTTTGAGAAAGTATCAATAACATTTAACATATACTTGAATCCATCATTTTGATCCGAATAGTTAGACATTATAACTAAATCTGCTGCCCATAAATCGTCAATTCCTAAAGTTATAATTTTTCTCTCTTTTTAAAAACTTTTTTCGTACTGGTGCATGAATTTCTCGAGCTTCAATCTCTATTCTCATCTTTATGTCTTCAATTCTTGCTTAACAGGTTTTTGGATTTGGATTCTTTATAAACTTACTCTTGTTTGTCTTACATTTTGAACATTTTGCTGCAATTCTATACAATCCGTTTTGAGTTTGAACGATTTTAGAATCTATATTTTTCGTTTTTTTTCTTGCATTTGTGGCAGTGAATTCAAATCATCTTCCATTTACATGTCAAAGTTTTCCAAGTTTATTTAACTCATCTAATATATCAGATTTTGCTTCATTTTTATAGCCATAAGGTAACTGTATCGATCTTATTTTCTAGGACAATTCTCTTATCATCTTTAGCGTTTAGTGCCAGTTTGTTTATGGTGATGGTATACAATTCATGTTTATAGCTTTTTATTACAGTCATCTCCCTAAATTCTTCTTTATCTTCGAACAAACATCTCTTCAAGTTTTCGATATTTATTGTTTTATTTTACAAACGCTTCTTCCTCTTAATTCCTTTACACCTAACTGGATTTTTGTCTAGATATTTGTACGAGTACATCTTTGATCTTAAACCACAAAATTCTTCTAAAACTTCGCTATTTAGTTCGTCTTTGAATTTTCCTATGACTTTCTTATTTTTAGTAGTGAAAACATTCGTGATCTTTTGGATAATCGCTCGTATCAAAGTCATTCAAATTTTCTTTAATAATTTTGTAAGGATCACGTTTTAATTCTAGAAAATAACTGTCTGTATCCATGTAACACAGATTCAAATCTGGATCAAACTTCTTTAATTTGTTGTAATAAAACTCGTACATTAGCAATTTTGAGAGGTCGAGAACTGAAAATCCTATGTAAATCGGTTTGTTAAATTTAACCTTTTGTTTGTACATGTGACTCGCTATACAGTTTGTCGTCAAAGATATTGAAACATTTGAAATTCGTTTTCTTAGCTTGTTTCATTGAAAATTCTTCGTATTCCTAGTTTAATATCACATCTATTTCTTACATTTTCCATCGATTTTCCAAAAACCGAGTTGTTCATAAGCTTTATAAAGTCCTTCTCAAAAGTCACTTATAGCCCTTGGTTCTCATACTAGTATTAAAATCGATATATTCTTTCATGAAAGGTTTCTGATCAAAACGCAATAACCCTATTCACATGTTTTAAAATCATACCTTGTTCTAGATAGAATTTCAAATTTCTAGAATGAACAACATATTCTGTTTTGTTTCCAAAAGAGTTGTGCAAAGTTTGTTTGTTATAATGTTCTGGAGCAAGAGGTAAATCCTTTGTGATGTTCATGCAAATTTGTTTGGATATTCAAGATCAACTTCTAAAATATATCCATAATCTTCTTCTCCCAGTGAGTTCTAAAATTGTTTTCTTGCCACTCTTCTTTTTGTATACGTTTTAGGATCCATCCACTTGATATCACTATACGGCAGTTTTTGCATAAGTCCATACCCATAAAGGTTGTTTGCATCGACGTACAACAAATAGTTTTCGGGCTTTGTCTTATCAAAATCTTTTAAATATTTGTTATTTGCTTTCACATATCGTTTAATACACTGAGAAATGCCTCCGCGAATACCTTTTTCGATCATCAAATACATATTATAATCACTAATTAATTGTAATTCTATCTTCGTTAATTTTAACATAGCATCCCATGCAAGACTGGGAGCTGTTAGATAGTGTGCTGGATCAAGTTTATAGCAATTCAAACAAATATTCCTAAAATTTTCAAAGATATCAGCGAGCAATAGAACATCTTGAATGTTATAGAGATCGGAGTAATTTCCTAGATTTTTTACTTTTAATTTTGTTCCATACATTTAAGTAGTGTTGAAAATCTTTCTCAGATTATGCTCTCGTCTGTCAAAAGTGAATAGAAATCTTGAATTCTCAATTCTTCTGTGTAATCAAGTTTTTCAATACTGTCGATAAATTCGTAAGGAAAATATGCCTTTTCCAGATAGAATTTTAAAGATTTCTTCTTCGTCATTTGGTTGTCTATCTAGAATTGCGTTCAGACCATCTTGTATAAAATGATTTGTATGTTTGAAATCATCTTTTTTGAGGTTTTTAGCTAACTTTTCTATAGACGATGCCATAAATCTGAACGTATCTACGAAAGAAAACTTGATGAACTTTTCTTGGTTTATCATCTTCAAACTCATACCCATATCCTGAATTTACTGAATAATTTATGTATTTTTTCATCGGTGTTTTGCAATCAAATCAACATTACCGTACTGTTTTGCCAATTCTTTTATGTACAAATGAGTATCGTAATTTGACATATTATGACAGAAAACTGGAAATATTTTGTGGAAATTTCAAAATTCAGATTACAACATGAATGAGCTGCGCCTCGAAACTTTGCCAGTCAAATGACAATGAATCTCTTACTTTATTATAACTCTTATCTTTCCAACTATCAGGAGTAAAACCATACTGAATTGACTCAACATCATAAGCAGACCATTCACAGATATGACAAACGTTTGAATTTTGATATGAAATTTCTTCTTCTTCAGTTAATTTCATAGGTTTTTTTGTTCTTAGAATTATATTTTGTAGCTATGTATTTCGATAATTTATTGAGTTCTTCAAACAATTTTGCAGGACACATTTGGCAAATCTTCTTCATTTTTTGCTCGATAACATATCGGCTTGTACATACGATTGGTCACATTCGACACTAAATTATAGAAGTAAAACCATAAGGAATGTGCCTCTGAATCTTGGTTGTAGTCGATCTTTGTGGATTGTTCTTACATGTCGGTATTTTCTCTAATATACTCTCAAAATCCATGTAAATAACGTACGGATGGCTAAACTTCTTTTGATAATTAGTGAATTTAGGTTGTTTGACCAGGAAACGGCATAACTGGTTTTACAAACTTCATGTTGCTTACAAATTTCTAAATGATCAGCTAAAGCGCTAGATTTGTAGAAATGGCTTAAACATCTTCTACAAAGAAATTTTTTATTTTTACACTTAGATAACTGAGAAAATACAAGTTTGTTTAAATCTGTTATCAAAACATAATGAGATTTTTCATCTTGTTTTACATACAATAAATTGATTTATAATTTGGCGTCATAAAACTTCTGAAATTTGCAACGGAACAATATTGAGTGTTTCATCAAAACTATAGACATTTACAGACATTTTCGGATAATTATACTTTGCTTTACTGCTTCGTTTTTTTCAAATAATTGTATATCTTTTAAAGACATAGGATAGTCGAAACCCAGAAAATATTTCATCGTTCACGAATTTTTTGTATTGCTTTGCGCGTTCACAGTCTCTTTCGGGTTTTTTAAATAGCACATCTGATTGAGTAAATAAAGCAAAAAATCATCTCTATTTTTTTATATTTACACAAGCTTTCTTTACCTTTATCTCTGGGGGTAAATCGATATATGATCCTGCGTTCATAAATTCGTGTTTATTAAGGCTCAAAACTAGTTGTTTGCAGCTTTTAAATGTCCATCCAGAACCCTTATTTGGATGATTTGTTTGTTCACGATGTGTTAATTTATTAAATTGTTTAGAAATAAAGTCGTTTACATCAAATATTTCGTCTGCTTTTATAGTAAAAATACATTGGGCAAATTGTGCGTTTCACACCGTTCACTAAAGTTCGTTCATATTTCACATTCCAAAGAGATATATCCTTTACTGTTTTTCCACAGTTTCTTGAAATTTTTCTATTAAACTCTTAATCTCTGGCCGCAAAATAGAAAAGATATTTGTAAAGTGGCATGAAATTATCGTTTAAATTCGTTAAAATGTATTGCTTGAAAAGACCGTGTATAGACGATAAAACTTCTACATCAATGATATTTTCAGATTTGTGTTTATCAATTTCTTCGATCATTTCAGACTTTGTTTTTATCATTAGTTTCGATAGCCAATTTTTTCAGCGATTGAATTAATTTTTTTCATCATTAAATAGATTGAGATTTTTTCTTTTCAACTTTGAAATTTCTCTTTTAATTCTCGTAATTGTTCAATATTGAACATCTTTTCGTGATCGTCAATTTGATTTTCTTTGGCCCATTGTCTTAAATGATTCAATTCCTTGTAGTAAATGTCTTTGTTCTTTAAGTGAATCTTTGAGTTGTAATGTCGATCGAAGTTTCTTCTTAAAAATTTCTTTTTTGCAGAATGGACATGACATTGTTGTCACCCGCCATTTATTAAGGAAAATTTTGAATGCTTCAATTTTCACTATTTAGTAAAAATATCTTTTTTATTAAGGAAAAAATCAACTTTTATGGTTAAAATCCGCAATAATTCAGTAGATTTTAAGGATTTTTCAAAAAACTCTAGTGTGTTTGCACATTAAGATGCGCGATTTTGACCCTAAAAAACCGTGTTTTTAGGGTCCAAAACCCCGGGATTTTGTATTTAAAAAATGTTGATTTTCAATTTTGTTACTAAATTTTCTTCCTACTAAATAAATGGAGCTACTAAAGGAGCTGAATGAAGTTGGTGAACTTAAGATTCAAAGAGTATAAGAAATTAATGGAATTAGAAGAAAAAAAGAAATATAAGATTTTGAATTTGGAGAAACTGAAAGATAAATTTGGGATGACTATAATTGCCGAGTTAGAAGATTATAAAAGTACACTTGCCGAACAGATTTTTGACTGTTTTGGATGAAAAAAAGATTAAAGAATTGAATAAACATGATAAATTACACTTGGTTGTTACTGGAAAGAAGACTATTAAAGATAAAGACTGTGTTACAATTAACTTTGTAGAATAAAGATTTTGAAGATTTGACAGCTTTAAGAAAGTAAGAAGCAATAGATTCGGTTATTGTTTGATTTTTACAGATTCGTTTATTATCCTTTAGACAGTATTTTCCGTTGGTTTTCTGTTTACTCCAAAAAGTGCGCTAGAACCCTCATATTCATATCTACTTATATATATATATATATATATATATATATATATTTAGAAATTTGTTATGGAAACACAAGATAGCAAAGAGGTTATTGAAGAATAAATAAATTTATAAATTAACTGGGTACAATCATATGACATTTTGCCATATAATATTTTTATTCATAGAAGGAAGAGAAAAATATATACATGGAGTGGTACATTTTAAAAGCTAATAACAATATAGACTTTATCGCACTCTTGTGATTTAGCACTATAACTAACTCACCGTTATTATAACCAAACATAACGATCAAAACACGGGATTGTAACATGGGGCGGAGCTATATTGAGAAATATTTCATCTGCATACTTTATTTTGCATTAAACTCTATTTCTAAAATAAAAAAGAATAAGTTCTATTTTGGTGCATATCTAACCATGGAATTGCCCTACCACTTGTTGATGAATATCACTTATTTGGCTAA